>NW_024621282.1:0-2846 GCF_008729295.1 Plectropomus leopardus | reverse complement strand
CACTAGCCGTCATTATTTCCAATCCAAGGCCACAAAGACATGTTATAGAGCCATAATGGAAAGGCAAGCCCCTCATACGTGGAAGCGGCCACCTATGAGGGATTTCTGGGAGGTGATAGTCCACAATTTCACAGAGGAATTGTGGATTCAAAAGTTCCTGATGATCCGCTCAATTTTTGAAGAGTTAAGTGATGCAATAACACCTCTTGTAGCTGCTGCATCATGAGGGAGCCAGTTCCTACTGACAGGCACATAGCTATAGCATCATGTGACTTAGAAAAGACAAAAAAGTGTTTCCATTGCAGTTTTGCCAAATAAGGCTTTTCCAAATCCCCTGAAATCCCAACCAATGCAAGCGTAAAAACTTTTTTGTGATAAATGAGTTTTTATTTTAAACTAACATGTTTCCAAATTCAATTTAAGCAATTTGAGGGTTAATGGAAACCTGCCTATAGGCAATCATTTGGAGTTGTGTTTGTGTCCACCGGATGAATGTTAGTTCCATATTATTCTGTATTTCTGGCTCTGCTTTGGTTTCCATCAACTTTTAAGGAAAATATCATAATACAAAGGTTGAAAAGAGTGCTCAGTCTAAACCAAAACGCCAAAAGTATCAGCTAAAATGAGCTCTAACACTGTGCGGGTACCTTTAAATCCAACATCTTGTAGCTAAAATACTGAGAGAAAAAAAACCTTTCATTGAAGATATGGCAATAAATTCAGTTCTTCCTCAAAACTGATCCATAATCTTAAAAACATCTTCAAGACTGGATCCACCACCATCAGCCATTTGTTCCTTGCTTTTATGCACTTGGCTAACAGGTGTGCACATGATCCAATAATACAAGAGCAAGCAACTGAAGTGCCATCCATGGAACAAATAAACAGGGCGCTACACCGGACCTTGAATAAATATTTAATCAAAGCCTGCATCAGATCTCATGATGAGGACATTGAAAACACAACAAGCACCAAACGAATTTGGCAAGGGAGAAGATCACTTTGTGGAGCTAACAAGGATTCAAATTGTTTTAGAATTTGCATCATGTCTGCGTCTGCTGTTAATGAATGTGTTTTGGCTTTCTTTCTATTTCTTTTTATTTGCAGTGCTTTTCGGTTGTTGTATTTGTTTTGGATTTTCATGTGCTTTTTAAATGTTTCTGAAGCTGCAGCACGTTTCTCCTGGTGGAATAGTTATGTTGCCATTTGCCCATGTCGACCACCATCTAAATCTGAACAACATTTTGAACAAGATATTAGTTATTCTTATTCAACTCTAAGTGACAGAAAATAGAGCAGAAATGACTGACATTACATGTGCAACAGTGAGAAGTGCAAAGGTCAAAGTGACAGTGTCCTAACAACAGCTGTAATGATCACAGGTGTAACCACAATGATAAAGATGCAGAAGATAAAAAGACAAAAGGAGAGAGTGTTTCCTTTCTCCTGAAAGACACGTGGAAGTATAGCATGAAGTGTGCATATAGAGAAGAAGGTGGTGGAAAGAAGAGCCCAGTGTGTTTCTTGATGAAATGAGAGTTCGGGTTACAGAAGACAGTGTAACTCTACTTAAGTGGTTTAACACTGTCATTCATTAGCCTGAGGGAAGCTGAGCCAAGGAGCACGTCACATGATAACCGGGCCGTCACACAAAACCAAAAATTTGCTTGAAAGAAATAGCCTGATGAGGTCCATGCCAATATAGTCAAAGAGAACTTCAAGTGGAGATAGATGTGATGTGAATAAGATACTACTGTATTTTGAATCAGTACTGACATCAGTATTTGGCACTTTTTACCAGCCCCTCTCAAACAGTATTATGGAAATGTTTAAATGGTATCAAAGACATGGCTGAGTATTACTCTTTATCATCACATCATCTTTTCTTTCCCGTGTATGTAACTTCAGCATCACAGTAAAAGTAACTAACTTAAAAATGTAGTGTCCAGGCTGCCTTACATTTTTCAAATGAGTGAATTTGAGAATTTAAATGAAAACAAATACTTTATTTTTGCACTGTCTTAATTAGACTATAAAAAGTTGATGTTTAGAGTTTGACCTGAATGAATCCAGGTGATCAGATCCACTACATGTCGTTATTGTCCCTGTTGGTGTCTGTTACCTGGGTGCTTTTCCCAGCTCCGTTGGGTGCACTGAGCAGCACCATGTTGTGGCTCTCAAGGTGCTCCAACAGACTCTGCCTTAACCTCCAGATGGGAAACTGGCGCCGCTCCTCCAGCAGGGCGTAGTATCGTGAAGAAAAGGGCAAACCATCATATGGGTTCACTTCCAGGTCTCCCAGTCCCTCCTCCTCTCCTGAACCTTGTCCTCCGTCCCCTTCATCGTCTAAATCCCCAGACAGGAAGGAGGACATGGACAGGGAGTCCAGGGCAGCCAAGGGCCCCACCTGGGGCCCTGGGGAGAGGGAGGTGGCGGAGGGCTTTGCTGGTGGTGATGACATCATCAGCAGGGGGTTGGGTGAGGGTCTGGTCCACAGAGAGGCCTGAGATTACCTGCAGACACGAAGACAATAATGAGAGATCACATGAAGCAAAGGAAGGAGTCAGGACGTGTGACTTGAATAGGACTGTGTATTAACCCTCTGAAACCTGACGCGGCATCACTTTCCTTGTGCTGCTCTCACACGTGTTTCACAACTATTGCATTCCTCACAAAAGTTCTTTTAATTAATTCGATTTCTTTCAAAAACATGGGGAAGAAGGAAATGACCAACTTAGCAATAATTGGTTAACAAATTAACAGAAATTAGTAGATTTAGATTTTTTTTTTTAATGTAGGGAAAAATATTAAGGAAAAAAAAGAAAAACTAGGGAAAAAATAAAAAA
>NW_024621281.1:0-2723 GCF_008729295.1 Plectropomus leopardus | reverse complement strand
GTGTTACTTTGTAAAAATGAATAGCTCACCTGACCATTCTGATCGATGTCAGCATCAATTGCAGAAACTGTTTTTAAAACTGCTCCTACTGGACTGTTTTCTTTCACATAAACATTGATTATGTTTTCTGTGAAAAGAGGTTTGTTATCATTCACATCTGACACGTGCACATTAATAACGCTCGTGCTGGAGAGAGGTGGGCTGCCCTCATCAGTAGCAGTGATGCTAATGTTGTATTCAGATGAGCTCTCTCTGTCAAGAGGACCGTTGACCACCAACGAATAGTAATTCTTGTAATTCGGCTCCAATTTAAAAGGAACGTTACTAGAGATTTTACAGTTCACCATCCCATTTTTACCTCCGTCTTTATCAAACACTGAAACAAGTGCAATGGCGGTGCCAATGGACGCATCCTCTTTCACTGCATTTAACAGTGATGTCACAGAAATTTCAGGGGCATTGTCATTGACGTCTAAAACTTCAATCAATAATTTGGCATTTGAGGTGAGAGGAGAAGAGGCTCCATCACTGGCTTGTACTCGAATTTCAAAAGCACTATTTTCCTCAAAGTTGAGGGTCTTTTTGTTTGTTACAGTGCCCGTTTTTTCGTCTATAGCAAACAGATCATTTTGTTTCCCTCGACCTACTTTATTAAACAAGTATAACACTTGTCCATTTTGGCCTGCATCTAAATCAGTAGCATTTAATGTGATTATTGATGTACCTATCTTAACATTCTCATACACACTGGCTTTATACAGAGTTTGACTGAAAACGGGAGGATTATCATTAATGTCCAACACATTCACCATTATAGTCATGCTGCCAGATTTAGCAGGAGTTCCTCCGTCGATGGCAGTCAGAATGAGTTGAATCACAGACTGTTTTTCTCTGTCTAAAACTTTCTGAAGCTGTAACTCGGGTGATATACTCTCTCCTTTATGTGTTGCAAGAGAGAAGTGTTCATTTTGGCTCAGTTTGTAGCTATTTACAGTATTTTTACCGACGTCTGCATCGTCGGCAGGATGCAGAGGAAATCTGGCCCCTGCTGCCGTGTTCTCTGTAATGTTGAATACCTGCGATGTGCTGAGAAACGACGGGGAATTATCATTTACATCCAAAACTATAACTTCAATTCTGTACAATTTTAAAGGGTTATTTATTACTGCCTCTATACTGAGAATACATTTTGCTTCATCGCCGCAGAGCTCCTCTCGATCTATTCTCTCATTAACGTACAGGGCGCCAGTCTTTAGATTTACCTCGAAATATTTTCTCTTTGATCCAGCAACGATCTGAAACATGCGGGACTCCAAATCCTGGACATTGATGTTGAGATCTTTAGCGATATTTCCGACAACAGTCCCCAGATTCACCTCTTCTGAGACGGAGTAAGAGAGCTGCCCAGACACCGTTTCCCAGTAACAATCCAGCAACACGAACAGCAGATATATCCACACAGAGCTCGTTCTGCTCGGCAAATGCATTATTCCACACATTGAGAGAAATCATACAGATAGACTCGCCCAGTAACGCCGCACAATTCCTAGAATTAAACTGATTAAGGAATTACACAAAACGAGTTTTTAAGCATTTCCCCAATCCAAAGGAAATCGTCGATGCACTGTTCTCATTCGCCCCCCGAGTCTCTTTGTTTCAAACGCCCGAGAAACATCATCACCCTCTAAATCTGGGAGGAGCCCCGTGCCACCAAAGACGACTTCGATATGTGATGGTCTACACTGTCCCCATGTGGACAATAACAAGAACTACAATCACCATAAAGACATTATAATAATAGCAGGCCCTTACTCTCTTAATTTTCCCCATTCCGTAACTTATTTATTTATTTATTTTTATTTTTAACCAAATTACATATCTAATAAACGTACGTCAAAATTCCACGGGTTAGTTGTTAAGCAGAGGTACTGAAATATCCACTTTTCAGGAGGAAGGTATAGTTTTGAAAATACAAACAATAACTCATTTGCGACAGTAGCCTGACATGAAAGACTGAAGAAAATGAATAGCAACTCTGCTAAGAAAGTCCATATTGTAAAAGTAAATATGCCAAGGATTTCGATCAGTGTATTGCCTTAAAATATTTTCTCTCAGACGGGGTTGCAAATACTATTGCCCAATATCGTCCTGGGGTTTATAGGAGATACACGAGCAGAAACATGCCTTCAGCACCATGGATAGCGACATACATTAAAAAAAACTCTAGCAATTTATGACTGACATCACAAAACCAAAGCATTCACTATGGGTCTGTTTATATCTATATACTCTAATAATTGTGAATATTTGTTAACTCAAAGTGAAGTTTTTTTATTTTATTTTTTTATTTCTGATTTTGTTGTTGCCAATTCGTAGCACGGCACAATGCTTTTTGAAAGGGACTTTAAGTCCATAAATTTCTACCCAATTCTCGACATCTTAAGTGTAGCAACAATATCATGCCTAAGTATGTAATGTCAACATTTTCTTACCTTCTCTTTGTTAGGTAAAGTCTGAGTTCTGGTAAAAGTGTCTCCACCGTTTATACTGATCAGCTCCGCATCTACAGGTGGAAACGGTGCGGGGAAAACCACTACGTCACTCTTGAGGGTGTCTGAGCTGAAACACACGTCATACTGCTGAGTAGATTTGTTGTAAGACCAGCTCCCGTCAGGGTGGGTGGTGATCATTGGGGCGCTGTACCTGCTGAAAGTGCCGTCTGT
>NW_024621280.1:0-3407 GCF_008729295.1 Plectropomus leopardus | reverse complement strand
GACGGGTCATATTTTGACATTTTAGCCATACTATAGCCTTGCCTTTTTTCTTCATTTTTTCAACATGCATTTTAATGGTGTTTTTGTTCATTTTTACAACTTTCTATACTATGGCATGTGTAGTTACGCCATTTTATGCTGTTTTGAGGTGTTTTTAGCTGTTTTGGGGACATGTCATATTTTGACATTGTTGCCATACTATAGCCTTGCCTTTGTCTGTCATTTTTTCAACATGCATTTTGAAGGTGTTTTTGTCCATTTTTGCAACTTCCTATACTATGGCATGTGTAGTCGCGCTATTTTATGCTCTTTTCAGGTGTTTTTAGCTGTTTTTGGGAGGGGTCATATTTTGACATTTGGGCCATACTATAGCCTTGCCTTTTTAGGTCATTTTTTCATCATGCACTTTGATGGTGTTTTTGTCCATTTTTGCAACTTTCTATACTATGGCATGTGTAGTCGCGCAATTTTATGCTGTTTTGAGGTGTTTTTAGCTGTTTTTGGGAGGGGTCATATTTTGACATTTTGGCCATACTATAGCCTTGCCTTTTTAGGTCATTTTTTCATCATGCATTTTGATGGTGTTTTTGTCCATTTTTGCACCTTTCTATGCTATGGCATGTGTAATTTCACTAATTTATGCTGTTTTGAGGTGTTTTTAACTGATTTGGGGACGTGTCATATTTTGATATTGTTGCCATACTATAGCCTTGCCTTTGTCTGTCATTTTTTCAACATGCATTTTTATGTTGTTTTTGCCCATTGTTGCAACTTTCTATGCTATGGCATGTGTAGAAGGGCTTTTTATTATTGGTTTGAGGTGTTTATAGCTGATATGGGGACATGTCATATTTTGACATTGTTGCCATACTATAGCCTTGCCTTTGTCTGTCATTTTTTCAACATGCATTTTTATGGTGTTTTTGTCCATTTTTGCAACTTTCTATACTATGGCATGTGTAGTCGCGCTATTTTATGCTCTTTTCAGGTGTTTTTAGCTGTTTTTGGGAGGGGTCATATTTTGACATTTGGGCCATACTATAGCCTTGCCTTTTTAGGTCATTTTTTCATCATGCACTTTGATGGTGTTTTTGTCCATTTTTGCACCTTTCCATGCTATGGCATGTGTAATTTCGCTAATTTATGCTGTTTTGAGGTGTTTTTAACTGATCTGGGGACATGTCATATTTTGATATTGTTGCCATACTATAGCCTTGCCTTTGTCTGTCATTTTTTCAACATGCATTTTGATGGTGTTTTGTCCATTTTTACAACTTTCTATGCTATGGCATGTCTAGTCGTGCTATTTTACGCTCTTTTGAGCTGTTTTTAACTGTTTTGGGGACGGGTCATATTTTGACATTTTAGCAATACTATAGCCTTGCCTTTTTTCTTCATTTTTTCAACGTGCATTTTAATGGTGTTTTTGTCCATTTTTACAACTTTTTATGCTATGGCATGAGTAGTCATACTATTTCATGCTGTTTTGAGGTGTTTTCAACTGTTTTTGGGACGTGTCATATTTTGACATTGTTGCCATACTATAGCCTTGCCGTTTCAGTTATTTTTTCAACATGCATTTTTATGATGTTTTTGACCATTGTTGCACCTTTCTATGCTATGGCATGAGTAGTCTTGCTATTTTATGCTGTTTTGAGGTATTTTAAGTGTTTTTGGAACGTGTCATATCTTGACATTGTTGCCATACTATAGCCTTGTCTTTTCTGTCATTTTTTTCAACATACATTTTTATGGTGTTTTTGTCCATTTTTACAACTTTTTGTGCTATGGCGGGTCTCGGCATGGTATTTGTTGTGGTTTGCAACTGTTTATAGCTATTTTTTGGACGTGTCAAATTTTGAAATTTTTGCCTTACATTTGCCTTGCATTTTGGGTCACTTTTTCGACATGCTATATTATGGTGGTTTTGACAGTTTTTACAACTTCCTATGATATGTCATGTCAAGGTACGCTATTTCAGTTGGTTTTCAACTTTTATTTATATAAACAGCTGAAAACAGTTGAAAACCACCTCAAATAGCGTGCCAAGACACGACATAGCATAGGACGCTTCAAAAACCGGCCAAAAACACCATAATATAGCATGTTAAAAAAAATACCTGAAATGCAAGGCAATATTAAGGCAAAAATGTCAAAATTTGACTCGTCCCAAGAACAGCTGAAAAAAGTTGAAAACTTTCAGGGATAAAGTTTGCTTTTCCATGTTACATGATTCCATCCATTCCTCTTCTAGCGTGGCTCAGCATTTAAATCACTTTTCTCAGATTCGTTAGTTTAGTCAGTGTTTCCCCCTACCCAAAATGTGTTATGCCTTTCTTTCAGAAATGTAGGAATTCTTGTTCCTAAAATTGCATTTATATGTACAAAACTGAAACTTCGCTTGGCTGGCCGGCTAGCTCTCTGGGTGCTCAAGCACCCCCAAAGCTTTGATCCTAGAATCGCCCCTGCTGTCTACTGTCAATAACTACAAAGTTATTAAAACTGTAAAGCATCATGATAAAGTATGTTGTCAGAAATCATGAAAAAAAGGAAAGGTAAGGAAAATTATACTTTATTGTCCCAACGGGAAATTTGTTTTGGATTCAAAGCCACTGTAACATACAACATAGACACAAACATACAGTTGTACGTACAAACACTTGCCATGACGTGCCTAAAGTCATAGTAAAGTGTTTCATTAGTGTCATTAGTAAAAGAAGTAAGAGTATGGTAGGTTGACAGAAATCATGAAAAAAGCCACATTATAGCATCTTAGTAAATTATAAACAAAGAAATAGTATAGTATGTCATCGAAAATATTTAAAAAAGTCAAAGTATAGTTTGTCATCCAAAATTATGTGAAAAAGTCATAGTACAGCATCTCCTAAAAAACCATGAATGAAAGTCAGAGTATAGTATGGCATCAAAAATTATGAGGAAAAACTCAGTACAGCATGTTGTTTCAAATCATGAAAAAAAAGTCTTATTATTGTCTTCAAACACAACGTGAAAACGTCATAGTATGGTATGCCATGAAAAATGATTACAAAAATTCATGATGTAGTATGTCACCCAAAATCATGAAAAAAAAGTCATGGCACAGTATGTCGCCAGAATTCATAAAACCTCATTAGATATGTCCCTGAAATTCATCAAATATCACAGTATAGTATGCCTCCCAATTTCATAACATGTCGTGGATACTATGCTGTCAAAATTTAAAAAATAATTCACTGTATAGTATGTCGTTTATGGATCGAGATGTTTTCTTAATTTGTAGTGTGCACAGCTCTCAGGGCCACTGTACTCCAGGAGACAGCTTCACTGTCACAGTTAGAGCGCTGATCGCCAGGATTTCTGACTGAGTCACTTCTTTTTTAATGGTTTTGCTTTTAACTCCAAATGAC
>NW_024621279.1:0-3257 GCF_008729295.1 Plectropomus leopardus | reverse complement strand
AGGCAGCAGCGCGGCTCAGGGATCAGGCAGGGTGGGAGGTTAAAGGTAGAGGACGTCTTTGATGGAAATGGGGCGTCAAATCAACCTCCCTGGAGAGAGACGTTAGGTGTGCCCGAGACAAATGAGGATCATTTGAGGTTGAAATGAGATCTCTGAGCTGCACAGTTGCCTTCGTTCTCGACCAACATGGAGGAACAAAACTGCGCTAAACACACACGGACAAACACATCTGAAGGGGGAGAGTGTTTGACGGACATCCATTACATTTCTGTATTACTTTTTGGCAACAGTCCAAGATTTTTTTTTTCTCGGAGTAAATGTCAAGGACATACTAATCCAGGGATCCCATGCATTTTACAGATGAATTTTCAAAACTTTTTCATAAATTTTACCTGATTTCCATGACTTTATTTACATAGTTTAAAATGGAAATTGGGCTGGGCAATATGAGCTGAAAATTATATTGTTAATTATATTGAAATATTTTAAGGCTATATCTCAATACACAGTATATATCTCGATTTTTAAACCTCATCAAAAGCATTTATAAAAACAATGTTTGGCTGAGGAGTGCTACTTCACATGTGTAGGTTTCAAAAACAGGTGCTCTTCGGATTCAAGGACGAAAATGACAAAAAAACAAAGCTTAGACTTGTTATTTCTTTTGTCAATAAGTCAAAACCAGAAAAAACCCAAGTCGCACTACTTTGTAAAAGTTAATTAATAAATGGGCTTGACGCCTTTACTTGTCACCCGAAGACTGTATGTTGAAATGTGTAGGTGTCAAACAATGTGAATTCAAAATTTTTCCGAAAACATTCTGTTAATTCCAAACCATTTCCAGGCCTGGAAAACAGTTGTTCTAGTTTTTATAACTCTTCCAGGAATTTAAGACCATGGGAACCCTGTTTAGCAAAAAAAAAGAAAAATGCGATTGTGCATGCTCAAGAAATCAGAAAAAATAACTTAATGATTAGATCTCCCCCTGTGTTTGCAGTAACTAAAACTCTACCACTACGACTACAGACCCTGAGTTACCTGAAAACAAAGGCTCTGGGTCTTTGTGAGGATCTCCACAACTTTGGTGGATACAGGTACGCCATCCTTTCAGACAGTCATAATAACACCAACAACAGTCAAAAAGCTGCTCTGAAAGTTACTTTCAAACAAAAATGTAACATTTAAAATGAAATAAAAATGAACTCTGGATGCTGCTGGCCTTAGAAAGTTCTGCCAAAAAACTACTGAAAAGTCACATTTTTACCAGAGAAATGTGTAATTTACCTGCGAGTCTGAGGGCACGCCTGGGGGTTGCATGTGCGGTTGGTCTGAGGCCTCGGCAGAGATGCGCAGAGATAGTCGTGGTAGGACTCGTTATCGATGGTGCAGAAGACCAGACGAGACTGGTAGCCTGACGAAGGACAAGAATAAAAACTGACTTGCTTCATTTTCAAAGGGACAGGATAAGAAAAGCATAAAAACAGTAATAGCTTGCATTTGAGCATGTTTAGATTGTTGTGTTTTAATAAGAAATCTGACCTGATCCACACTCTTTGCTGCAGGTAGACCAGGATCCAAAACTCCAGTAGTATCCCTCTCTGGAGCGTCCGTTAGGAAGATAATACTCATAATCTACTCCTTGGTTTGGCTCCTGGCTGATCAGCTGAGAGGAGAGAGGACATAAACTCAGTTTACAAAGACTGAGATCATTCAATTAAGTTTTTTTGCAGGACTGTCCAAAACTTTAGTCCAAAACAATTAAAGTCCAGAATCCTGGTCCCTGAATCTGACTTCTTAACCTTTCCTCTCATGTCAGCAGCGTTGTAAAAATGCTCTTTGACCACATCTTATTTTAAGACCGACAGTCACTTTTCCCTGAAGTGTGCTGCGTTTAAATTCATGGATTCCTCAATTGGACTCAAGTCCTACAAATTTTTAGGTGGACATGTCCCCTGCATCCCCTCCCCGAAATCTACACTTCAGTTCAAAATGCCCAAAATGAAGTATCTTTGATTTTAAAGATCCAATGACCGTTTGTCTAGTTCCACCCTCAGGTCAAACCTAACATGGCAGTACTCAGTAAATTCAAGTATCAATATATGTTGCTCCAGTGTCCAGTGTTTTGTATTATGGGATGTAACACACATTTGCTGAGTAAGCTTGAGTTAAATTTGCAATAACAGATTTTTTGGCCACTTGAGGGCAGTAAACAGGCTGAAATAAGTGTTTGTGTCCACCTGGCAAATTTAAGTCTTTCTGTTTTTGGCTCTGTTTTGGTCTCCACCAATTCTTAAGCAGATAAATGCTCCACTGCGTTTACCAGCTGGTTGTTCACTTGTCTTAATTGTGTTGAGTGCTTATTGTGTTTAAGCTCTCTCAGTTTGTTCGATCTTACCTCAACGACCAGGGGTTCGGTGGTGGGGCCGCGGCCAATGATGGTCTCGGGGACGTTGTCACCCTCGGCTCCTCGCTGGTAGTACAGCATTGTTCCAGCAATGGGTGCCGCCCTGGAGAACTCAATTACCCAGTGGCCATTGAGGTAGTACTCACCCCGCAGGTTCTTGATAGCTGTCCGTACACAGAGGTTACATTTATTATGTGTTCAGAAGACAGAATTACACACAAGCTGTAAACTTTTTCTAATCAGCTCACCCAGGTAGTTGCGTGTGGCGACTGTTTCTCTGATGCTGATGGTTGTGGCTCCAACAGGGATGATGAACATCTGGTTGTAGCCTGAGATGGAGACAGGACAAAACGCCTTTTACACATGCAAACTGCAAACTCAAAAAATGTATCTAGTTCTCTCAGCGCTACCTCAGAGACAGAAAATTACTGTGCAGGTGTGAAAAATGTGACGACCGAAAACATCAGTGAGCTGAGTGGGATGTTAGAGGGACAAATCTGAAAAATTTGAAAGACAATGAACTTTAAGTTACCAAAAATAAAAGAAAAAAAATGTGCAGCCTCGTACCAGTTGGCAGGTCGCGGACAGAGAAGCTGTTCTTGACCTGGTAGCAGGACTGTCCGTTCCCCCCACACTGCAGGCAGGGGTCCTCCTGCTGAGGAGACTCCAGCATGTTGTCACAGCCCAGACGCTGTGAGAAGAGGGACAGAGAGAAAACACTTGGTATGCAAAAGCTGATCTGTGTCAGAGTTTTGTAGAGATATGGGGTTGACATGTTGTTCACTGCAAAACCTCCAAACTTTCTGAACAGTCTGGAAAACCTTTAAAAATGACTATATGCAATGTTTCTTCA
>NW_024621278.1:0-4732 GCF_008729295.1 Plectropomus leopardus | reverse complement strand
TGCATCAAAGTTTATTAAGTGGTCTAAAGAGAAAAGCAATTGATTTAATAGTTCTAGTAGTCTTCCAAAAGTTTGTTTTGTAGCCTATTTGCTAAATTAGGCTAATAATTTATCCAATAAAGACAATTCAGAGTTGGTGTCTGTGTATTGATACAATCTTGCCACACAATATATTGCAATACTCGGTTGCATCAACTTATCTCCGCCCTTAGAAAGTAGATATTCTTTTGTATTGCCATAACATATATTGCAATTTTTCACCTTTTTAAATTATATCCTCAATCCTGGAAAAATGTTAATATTGGATTTATTTATTTAGATAAAGTTTTAAATGTAAAGTTGCTCACTTCAATCATTTTAGTGCAACAAAAATGTGTCTATATGGGAGAAAAAGCAATTGCTTTTATTTTCTAGTTTGCTACATAAAGTTTAAACCCTTAAACCTGAGCAAATTAGTTTGATTTTCTTCAAATCCATGGGTGGAAGGCAACAAGCAACTTAACATGGCCCCAAAATTATCTAAAAGAAAAGAAAAACTTAAGAGAAAATTCCCTTAATGTTACTGGAAAAAAGAAGCTAAAAACAAGAAAATGACATTTAAAAAAACTGCTGAAAATTATTAAAAAGGTATTTATTTTATACATTTAATATGCTTTTACTGTAACATAATTTTGAATATAAAATTATAATGATTTTAGTAATAGTTTTCTGGACATTTGTCTTAACAGTAAATGTATGTATGTGAGTAATGCAATAGCATATATTGAAATATATTCCTTTTTCAGTTGCAAATTTTGTCTCCAAAGGAAACCATTGTCAGCAACTACTTTATCTAATAAGATCTGAAGTTGTCAATCTGTTCTTTTCATTTCAGTCATTTAAATTGCAGCAAAATCCATCTAGTGGACTAAAAATCAATTGATTTTATGGTTCAAGTAGGCCACTAAGAGTTTAATTTGTAATTAATAATTCATCAAAAATGTATATTAAATGCCTGTGTATAATACACTATTGTCACATATAGTACAATATTGTCACAGAATACATTGCGACACTGTGCCATTTTTATTTTTTCAAATAAAAGTTAGTGATCACTTCTGTATCATATGTGTCTCGCATTAACCAGAGAAGTCAAACTCATGACAAAACTTGTATTTTTTTGTGTGACATACATTTATAACACAATGTGCCTCAAAAAATCAGTTGAAGATCCAAATTATGCGTAATCACATCCTCAAATAATCATTCATTTAGCAATAATCATTCATTGAGCTGAGTACTGTATTGCAATCAAGGATGATTTTTTTTTCATATTTTTACTAAATATGAACTTCCCTTCTAAAAATGCCACCTTCATATGACTATAACATAAACTGTAAATGAAGGCAGTGCAACTTCATATACACAAAGTGAAACGAGCAGGAGAGAATCATGCTGTGGCTGGTAAAAATTTTTAAGATCAAACTTCAGTTTCAGGTTGTCATATTATTTTCTTAACACACAAACTTGTGCCATATGTCATTGCATTCATCAATATACACTTGGTTTACTAGTGTCGTGGCTGGCGGTCCATCACAGGGACTGCCAGTGAGAGTGTGTGACCTTTGTGTTTTTGTGTCCCGTGGGTGATGGACTCCTCTCGCAGTTTAGTGCCTTCCTAAACCCTGTCCATCTGCTCCTATTGCCTCATCACAGAATTGGTGGCTTAGTATAAGCCAGGAAATGAGATTGAATATCCCCTCCCAATGATGATGATGATGATGATTGCTCATTTATTTTGCATCGTTGATAGCATGGGGGAAACTAGGGTGTGCCCAGACATTTTGCTTGCTTAGTCTTGTGCATGCTCACATGATTGTCTGCTTTTCTAAATGGAAGCATGCTTTTTTCACATTTATTTTTTGTTTCTTGTGATGAACCACAACACTAAATGCCACTTTTTTTCTTTTAAATTTTAACTGTACAGTTACAAATATTTGTTTAAACATCTCTAAGATGAACATGTTTTGGGGATTAAGTTATTTTTTACAGTGGAAAAGCACAAGTGTAGCTGCACTAAAATAGAAGGCCATTTAGAGCTTTGTAACATGGTTAATATTCAGTATGTTACATGATGTTAGAAAAAGTGTTAGTCTGATCTGAACTGGACTTTTAAAATACATATAAGCATTTAGTCTGAATGGGATCGGACTGAATCGAATTTCTCGAAATTGAACAAACACACCCAGATAATGTGATTGGAAGTCGAGCTATTCGATCATGTAAACACCTCAGTCGGACTTAAACTGGACAATGAGATCTGCTTGTGATGATTAAAGTACAGTCCCACAACACCAGCACGGAAGCTAAGCGATGTCCTGCTGTGGACGGGGCCACAGCAAAACTTATTTTATCCACTTCATCCAGTTCATATCATTTTAAGTGTATACTGTTTTGCTTCCCCTAACCTTCCACAGCAGCTGATGGAGGCAGTGGTAGAGCAGCAGCTCCACTGTTCAGTGGAATAAAATGACTGTTTTTCTCAACAGAGTCTGGTGTTTTTGGTAGAACGGCTTCAAATGCAATGGAGTAGCACATACTGCTTTCAATAAATGGGTTTTCCCCCGCTGCTTGCACACTAGGACAAGGACAGTGGTCCAATTAAATGGCCTAATCAAGCTATAATTGTAGCTCCACTAAACCGTGTCTCTAAACGTACTGATTGTGTTGGACCCACATCAAATTATTTCTGGTTTTCAAGTTCTAAAAAGAAGAGGGGTTGTAGCTACTGAATGTAGTCTCATGTGACAAGTCTAAGCAAAGCCTCCCATCACTTCCTCAAGTTAATGTGGTTAATGTCAGATTATGAGTGTTTGTAATAAGAAAGGAAGTTGAAGTGGAGTCTCTTAAGTGGAGCATGTGTTTCCATTGGCCCAGAAGTGCATCACTGCTTATTAGAAGCACTTGTACCTGGATAAAGTCAGACATGAGGACCAAGGGCTGTCTGGACTTGTAAAATGACCTTTTGCCCTGAGTATAAACGCTGCCATTATGGTGTGTGCACATTTGACCTTTTAAAGGCTTGACCTGTGGTGACCCTAGATGGAAAAATGGAAATTTCATAGGTTGCCAGATCAATGTGGAGAACTAATTATTGTTTCAGTCATTTTGGAAACATTGCTGGCATTTCAAGACAAATGATAGTGAGAAGAATTTTAGCCCCAGTTGATTATTTTGTAAGTCAAACTTAAGGCTAAACTTAAAAATTTATAAACACTTCTCTTTTTTTTATTTGTCAATATTGAATTAAAATAATCTTGCATGCAATTTAACTTGAGTAATTGATAGCAACATCACAGATGTCAGCATTTAACAGACAGGATTTGTGACAGCAGAGGTGGTAAAATGCCCCTGCAATAAACAAGATTCACCTCACAAATTCTGTCACAGTCAAGGTGCCAAAGGTCAGGAGGTGAAGGGGGTTGGGTGTCGACTGCTCTTGTTTTCTCTGTCTGGAAGCTGGAGGGACTCCAGAGAGGATGTGGTGTCAAAACCTTTCATTGCCCCCCACCCCCCGCCTCCAAACAGACAAACATTCTTAATATCATTGTCATCTGCTAAAGTGAGGGCAACGTTGTCTGAGAAGATTCAGGAACGCTCCCGGAATTCGTCTTGCTGAGCATCCGCTGTGTCATTTACGTTGTTATTTTGGTAATGAACAAATGAGGACACATCAAGTATGATCAGGTTTGGGTCAGTTTAGCCATTGATTAACTAATTTTTGTGATTGCAGTTTGTATAGAAGTGTCATTCCAAGATGCCCAGTCAAATGTAAAATAGAGAATAGTCAGGTTCCATTTCATGGTGTCATGGTGTTTACTGCAGTTTTGAACAGCCATACTGGAGGGCTTGGTGATGAGCTGGCCATTACGTAGAGATGGGAGCCATATTTTTCAAATATGGGGTAGGGTTTCTCACACATTCACTTAAACTGGATTTACACCACAAGTCTTGATTCCCAATTCCAATTTGTTGCCTATGTCTGATTTTTGACCTCCTGCTTACATCTACTTTAAAAGTGACTCAATCAGATATCTGCATTTACACCTGCTTAAATTTTGCTTACACTTGAAACAATGTGCATGCATAAACTGAGGTTTGGAAACTGCCCGTTATGGTTTCCAGCCTCCTTGCACTATGCTTTTAAGCTTTTTATTTTCTGTTGGCACTGTAGCAAGAGGGTTTAAAACTGCGCTTTCCCATTGTGAGTTAATGTCCTCATAAATATGTTTGTTTTGATACAAACCCTGTATTTTCGTCGAAACAGTTTCTTCACCCCAAAGGCTTAAAAGACAAGTAACCTGCATTTGACCATTGACTTAAGCCCTTGTCCTCCATTGTTATATTTTCTGCTTTTCAAGCTCATGTAATTACATCATTAAAATGCACCTTTGTTGCATTTTCAATTAGGTATGACTCGCAATGCCAGGGAATATCTAACCTGTTTGCTTAGACTACAGACTCATTTGCAGATATCTGAATCATGTTTGATTTATTTTCACATATGAATGAGGCCTGAAACCATCCTTAGAATAACTGAATTCATGTGCCACACTTTGATGATACATATCCAGTCTGTCCAGTCTGTCAGTACATGACAGAAAAAAACTTGGAATTGAGTCACTTGAACCATGTAGTGTAAATCCAGCCTTATTTGTGGCAGTCCATGACAATTAAAACATCTGCTGCCATG
>NW_024621277.1:0-1168 GCF_008729295.1 Plectropomus leopardus | reverse complement strand
CCCAAACATGAAAAAATAAAATAAAATAGAATAAATAATGAAAATCAAGAAATTTGTAAAATGTTACAATAAAATTACTTGAAATAAACAAAAAAAAAAACTAAACATTACTTAAGAAAGAGGTAAAAATCTAAACATTTTTTTAATACCTAAAATTTTTCCACAGCTAATTTTCAGGTCTGTTTTTGTTTTTGTTTTTTTTTTTTTTTACTAATGTTTTTGTTCTGTGATTTGCCAGAAATTTCTTGCCAAGTTGCTTATTT
Organism: Plectropomus leopardus; assembly: GCF_008729295.1. NCBI lineage: Eukaryota > Metazoa > Chordata > Actinopteri > Perciformes > Serranidae > Plectropomus > Plectropomus leopardus. The sequence goes on along the minus strand of NW_024621277.1, from coordinate 905 downwards.
CCTTGTAGTCATATGTTTAAAAAAAACGAAGCAAACCAGTTTTTTTAAGTTTCAGAGGTTTAAATGTTTATTAAAGGTGTCTGAACGCAGCACAACAAAATTGATGTCAATCCAGGTGTTAGAGAGTTAAGTCCTCCCATAAAATCCCTGTCAGTGCAGCAGATTAATGCCAAATGAAAATATAATGTTCATAAACCAAGTATGAGTGTCATGTTTTGGTGTCCACATACTTTTTTTCAGTAGCCATTTTTGCTTTCTCCCTCTTGTCACAGATAAAGTTTTAAACTGCACCTCAGAGGATGCAACCTGAATAAAAAGACACAGAGTGCAGAATTCACTTATTCTTTTTTTTATCTGCCTCACACACAAACACACTTCAAATACTTTCCTATCTTTGAGAAACCATCTTGAACCGAGCGGCCCGCTCTCAGCATGTTCATGCACCAACCCCTTCTGTGCAGCAGCTCCTCCCGAAATCCAAACACTGCATCTTCCCCCAGCACTGCATCCGAAATTGAGAGACAGAGTCCCTCAGCCTTTTTGTAGCAATGTGTTGTGTGATGGCTTCTCTTTGTTTTTGTCTCTATAATTGCTGTTTTTACGTGATAAAAACACTGAAATGAATCTGAACGGAAAGATAAATGCACAGGAAAAGAAGTGTGATGACAGACGACTCGGAGGTTTCGGAGGAAGCGTCCTGAGTCTCATCAGCATGCACTCCTTGTGCAGTTTGGGAGAACAGACGGTCACCATCAGGCATAATGTGCTCCGTGACGATCCAGACAGCAGGAGTTTGTATTCATTGCCTGGTTTTGTTTCTCCACCGGTGTGTCATCATGCGTCTTTGTGTGTTTGGTGCATTGTTGTCCCTCTGCAGAGACAATTCCAGCTCAAATGAGTGTGTG
>NW_024621276.1:0-1911 GCF_008729295.1 Plectropomus leopardus | reverse complement strand
GCTCATTGTGGAGAGGTTGCTAACTATGGTTGCTGACGTGAAACCGTATAAAAGCAAATGGCCTTATCTAGAGCCGCTATTTGATGTATTCATTCTACTGTAGAAAAATGGCGGCGCAACATGGCAATCTCCATAAATTAGGACTGCTCCCATTGTTAGTATAAACAACCTACACTAAAGTCTTATTCTAAGGCAAAACAATCTTTATTTTCAGGCAATTATGCAGTAAAAATATATCTATTTATTATATTTTATTTCATTCCAAGCCAGGTGGATGCCCTAATCTTTTAAACTCCATCCAGCCTGTTTGTAACAAAGCTTTCCATTAGAAATTTGAAGAGTCTCCAAGCTGAAACCAAGATAATGATAATCGTTAACAGAATTATTTTCTCAGAGTTGTGTGACACTATAAAACAGTTTTCATAGGCCGCACAGAGCTCTTCATGACTAGTAAAGCCTTTAAGTAATATGCCAAAAAAAACCTCTCTGTTTATCAGCTCTGTCTAGTCTGTGATGATTTCCAGTGGCTACATTATCATTTGCATCGCTGCTCACCTGTGTGCGAGCACAGCAAAGGTGCGGTCTCTCTGGATGACGTTTCGCATCATGCTGACCTCCTGTGGCCTGAACAGCTGCAGAGGCAGCGTCTGACCCGGCACCAGCATCACAGCTGTGTGAGGCAGCACAGGGATGGTCTGACAGCTGTCATCGTCGTGGACTGTGCGGCCGTGAAACTCCTCCATGTCTGATCCCAGGTACTGCCACCACAGGGGTCAGAGTCAACACAGCAAGAAAACTAACTGTACAGTGAGGAAGTAAGGTTACACTTGTATGGTAGCGCTCATTCTTGAGAATTTGGGATAACTGGGACAAGACTTTATTTATTTTTGTGGGAGAAGGCTGGGAAGATAGTTTAAAAGATCAAAATGTTGACTATTAAACCCTGTAAAGAGCCACCCCAGTGATTTAATTATTTTCATTTAATTAAATTTTTATAATTTTGATCAACGAATAAATATTGCATACAGTTAAAAGTACTGTATTTAATGTCTCCATTTGTTAAAACATTTTTAAATTTATTGAAGTTGTGAATTCTTGTCAGGGACGACGGTGTTTTGTGGCACAGGGCAAGTTTCTAAGTTTAAAAAATGAAAGCAGATCACACTATTTTATAAATAAAATTTAATCTATTTATGGAAAAAGTTGGGAAAAAAATAAAAATAACGTTTCACCCCAGAAACCGTATAAATAAGTTATAATTTTAAGGGTTTATTGAGAGGACATGATTCGTCCCAATTCTCAAAAGTGTGTGATTGTAAGCACGTAGAGAAGCAAAGCCTCAGCGGCAGCACTCACAGCGTGTGATGTGGGCAGACTGGGGTCAAAGGTGATGATGGTGGGCTTCTCTGCCTCCCCATTGTCTCGGTCCTCAGTCTCCATGTCATCTTCCTCCTCCTCTTCCTCATTGTCTGTCATGGCACAGCAAGCACAGACACTCACAGTGAGGCTGGTTCGCTCTTTTAGTGTCTGCAAACTGACTAAAGCTGCAACTTCATCTATGCCAGTAAGTGCCTCTGACGGCAGAAAGTAAAAGAAAGCGAAAGCAGATGAAATGTGTCAGTTGGGGTGTGATGTCTGACAGTGGCCTGCTGTGGAGAAACGTTAGCTAACAGTTAGCTGTTAGCAGGGCGGAGAGATAAACGGTGGTCCGGTGAAACGTCGAGCACAGCGACCGGTCAGTCGGTGAGTTTAACTGTTACCTGGTAAAAGCTGTAACTGGTTGCCCATGTTGTCGTTGATGTTGTCGTCTCCTCCACCCCTCTCGTCAGCCATATCCGTGTGTTTACAATACTCACTCTTCTTCTACGGTGTCTTCAGAGTGCAGCGTCGAGCCGGGTCCACGGCGCCCCC
>NW_024621275.1:0-8936 GCF_008729295.1 Plectropomus leopardus | reverse complement strand
CGACAATCTGCAGATGGTAGGGTGCACATTTTTCTGTTGTCTGAGAGCATCAGAAGTGCTCCTGTTTCTTCATCAGATGCAAAAAAACAAACATTGATGCATTTAAAAAAAAGAAAGCAGCAGAAAGCAGGATGTTTTCATGAAGAATTGCTCAGATCTTCCTGTCTCTACTTGCAAAATGAGAGAAATTAAAAACGCCCTTGAGGGAAAAAGAGGCTGCAGCTACCTGTTGTGTTGGCAAAGGCGTTGTCCAGACCTTTGCTCAGTGGTGTAGCAGGCAGAGAGAGGGAGGCCTGCACCGCAGAGTCCATCTTCACATTGTCCTGTGTGGGCGAGCTCGGAGCGGACATCCTGCTTACATCTGACTGCCTCTCTCGTACGGCCAGCTCCTGCCGCAAGTCTGCAAATAAACAAGTACAGGAACATGCTGTAGCTCTCAAAAGATCAGCCGAGGACACAAACCAAAAGACAAAGCTGTGGGAAAGCCGATATTTCAAATTGTTCTGTGGGGAGAGCTGTATGTTAATGAGCGAGTGATTGACAGAGCGTCTCATTAGTTAACTCTCGTCAATAATCACCTCTGGCTTCATCCTTTAATCTCTGCACAGAGACCAGCAGCGACTCCTTCTCATCCAGCTCGCTCTCCAGGAAGGCGTTCCTCTCGATGGCTTGGTTCAGACGCTGCTCGAAGTTCTCCAGAGACACGATGGTAGCTCTGAGCAGCAAATTTTAAAAAAGGAAGCAACATTGAAACGAACATTTCATTAATCAAACGCCCTCCGAGGGGTTGCCCTTTGTCCGTCCTGTCTACCTATTAATGATTATTCAAGTGCGAATAAGGGATCAATCTCTGCAGCATTGATTTTAATCCAATTCAAGACAGAAATCGATTGAATTTGACCCATTTGCTAATTATAACAAGGACAAATTGTATCACTGGCAAATTTCCACATAGATTAACCCTTAGGGACTGGTTGGTGCATTTTACACACTTTTCATTCTTCTTTTTTTAATGATTTTCCCTGTGTTCATGCATATGGCATTCATTTTGGCAAGACTGTGTATGTTTGTTTAATCTTGGAATTTCCAGCTCAGCTCCTAAAATAAGTCTGAAATACACCGTGGAAACTAAATTGTTACATTCATACTGTTAAGTGCAACAAAATGCTCCATTGAAACCCATTCAAACTGCAATTTTTGTTCCCACAGCCATCAAAGAAGAAAAACATGACTTGTGTTATTTCTGGGTGTCATTCTGGGCCTTTGTCACAAAAATGTTCCTGCAAATCACTGACGTATCCCAGGCTGTGATAATAACAATAACAACAACAACAACAACAACAACAACAACAACAACAACAACAACAATAATAATAATAATAATAATAATACAATCTACTTTTCTTGATGTAGTCTATTGAAATAAAAAAAAAATGTTTTTTCCATCTAAAAACATAGTGGCATATAGATAAAAACCTGGCATTTAAAGGGTTAAAATTCTGAAAATTAAGGAATATTTGATATATATGATTAGAACTAATGACTATAAAAATTAACTCTGTGAAATTAGAAAATCATTTAATGTATAATATTTTTGGTAACTACTTTGGTCACAATATCGTTTATCCTGTATTATCCTTATAATAGAAAAAGGATTTTATTTATTGACACATAAAAAGGGGCTTTATGTAGCTTTTTTTCTTCAGTTTTGGTCTAAATTGTTATCAGTCACTGGTGTTTAAAATCCTGTCTGAAGTGGTTGTTTGTCTGTTTGTTTTATTGTTTGTCTCAATGATCAAGTATGTTTAATTCCACTTTTAATCCATTAAAAAATAACAAGGGACAAGGACTAATAAGCAAATAAACTATGGCTTTACGTCATATTTAAATAGCATTTTCTTTAACACATTTAACATACATTCCCTGTCAAATAAATGAATAAAGCAACAAAAAACTAAAATCAAAATGAATATTGTCTATACTGTATTCTCCTTTTTACAAAAAAAAACCCAATCGTATTTAGTGACTCATAAAAATGAGTATTTTATTTTTGTGTGCATTGACGGACCTTTTGGCTCTCTCCAAGTCGTCGTTGGACTGTTCGAGCTCTCGGACGTATTTGTGGAGCTGCTCCTTGATGCTGCGAGTTTGTCCGAGGTCGTCCTCCAGCACGGAGATCTGCTTGTAGCTCTGAGCGTACTGCTGCTCGAACCTCTCCTGAACAAGACGAGGAAGAAGAGCAAAGTGGCGAGACAGGACAGACAGCATTATTGATCACACGTGTTTAATGTAGGACACGTTGGGAAAAGGAGCTTCGTGTCATGATTTAAATGCTCCACCACCGACATGTTTGCATGTATTTTTCAGAGCTTTCCCCTTGTTTCCCTCTGCACGGTTAGGCAGCGGATGTGAAGTTTGACCTATATTTGCACGACACAATCAGTTCAATAAGTACCAGCGGGCCCGTCTGTGCGTCTGACCTATATCTGCTGCTGCTGCTGTGTCTGACTCTCAGCTGCAGCCACAGATCTGTCCTTTAACTCCCAACTCAGCACATCCCAGTGCAACATAAAAAATAACATATATGGTATGATATGATGTTTGTATGGGAGCTTTGAGGAGCAAAACATAATATTGGAAAAAAATGTGTTAAATCAGAAAAAACAGCCAGACTTAAAAACAAAACATCATCTGTTTGTCCTGTTTTCTTGTTTTGTGAAATGAAATCTTATCAGAAATGTGTCTTTTAGAATATTGTGTTTTCTAAAATGTCATTGCATTTTTATCATGAGTGTTTTCTAAAATGTTAAAATTATATATTTTCTCAAAGGCTAAAATGTCACATTTTTTTTAGATGTGCTTTTCTCTAAAGTATTATTATCTTATTTATTTTGTTAAATTTCTTTTTTTTTTTTAAATGGCTTAATTTGTTGTGATTTCTAAAATATTGTGAGAGGTCATTTCATTTCTATAAGGTTAATGTTTTCTGAAATGTGTTTTCTAAAATTTTTAAATGATTTTTTTTCTTTTTCTAAAAAGGCTAAAATGGCACAACAACTATTGTGTTTTCTTATTTGTTGATTTTTGCTAAATGTTTTTCCAAAATGTCAATTTTAAAATGCTATCTTATCAGAATTGTGATTGTTTTTGATTGCATTTTAAAATTTCAGTGTTTCCCAGAATGTTGCTATATTTTCATAAATGTTTTCTTTTTCTAAATGTTAGCAATTTCTAAAAAGTTGTCATGTTTTTATTTCTAAAGTTTTCTGTATTTTGCGAAATATTTCTTTTAAAATATTGCTCTTCCAAAATGCGTTTTCTGTTTGTTTTATCAATTGTTGTTTTCTGAAATGCTGTCATGTTTTGTGCCTCAAGGCTACCATACATTTGTACAGAAAACTATCAACAATTCTTGACAGTATCTGATGAGCACACATTTTACTACATGAAAACAGAAAACCTTATTTAAGTATTTAAAAAAAAAACCAAAAAAAAAAAAACCCTGACTTTTCCAAAAGATCATCTTTTTATGAAAATATGTTTCCGTACTATGGACTCTGTGGCTGAAACTATGTAACTGAGCCAAAAATATTTCATTATAAAGATCAAAAACATTTTCCTCTAACTATTATCAAAAATTACCATTATTATGTTTTCTACCACAAACAAAGCAAATTATTCACTCAGTGTGTGGAATCTGAAACCTGACAGACACTTTGGCACAAACATCTGATGCCTGCTGGAAACACGGACACATAAACGGACCTCCCGCCTTTCTGTAATTATGGGGTGAGAATGAGACTGAGAGACGCAACCTGATGCATTATGCATGAGAGTCACACGGATCGGCTGCATCAGCCTACAGACAGCTCAGAAAAGAGCGGTCTCAATATTAGAAAAGAGAGTAACATCAGCACCTTCCTGAGCTGAGACTACCATTTAGACTGCACATAGATTCACAGACTTTATCAACTCAGGGATTATAATCCTCAATGACGCCTCAAACAAACAGAAACCCATAATTGTTGATCATGGGATGGACTTTTAGGCAACACTTTCTGTCGACCACATCTATAATGCATTATGGGGGCATTCATAGTGAATTATTATGCATTCATAATACTTTATGACTATACTCATAAACACACGTAATTCTTAATGCATTATATCAACAGTCATAAAGCATTAAAGATGTGAATATAATGAATTCTAAGGATCAAGAGTCTTATGGCTCAAGGCGTTCCTCAAGGCTCCATACTCAGCCCCCTCTTCTTCATCATCTACATCCTCCCCCTCGGTCAGATACTCCGCCACATGTTTTATGTCTGTTGATATAGTGCATCAGCAAGCATTATGTGTGTTTATGAGTGTAGTCATAAAGAATTATCAATACATTATAATTCACTATGTCTTCATAGAAAGTGTTACCAAATTTTACTTTAAGTCTCTATGGGTGGGATCTGAATATTTCCCATGACCTCTGACGTATGAGCAGAAAGACAAAGCTGCAGGAGCTCAAAAGAAAATAAAAAAGTGGTGAGTGCATCTCGGGGAGCAGCAGCTGTTACAGTGTGACTTCACTTCTCCCTGGAGACACTGCACTCAAGGACGAGCGGTGATATAAGATAAAAAAAACATCAAATATTCATGCAAAGGATACATACACATGGAGACATGCTGTACTCACTGGGTTCAGAGCATACAGTACAGTGAGGCACTTTTTAAAATCATCTTTAGAAGCAAAAAGGCATTGACAAACGGATTAATCATCTAATCCTTTTAGCAAACATTACCCGCTGGGTGCCCGCTGTAATAGTCTATTTGCCAGCGTATAGAGTCTTATTGTGGACATGGAAATGTTGAGTACCCCAAAGTTTTATGTTATAAATGTATAGTATGGGTCCTGAGCATTAAGAATTCTAACTTGCATATGTTGGGCAATTTGCATAATTGCATATATAGACAGCACTTCAGCAACTACTTGGCTAAATTGGACATTCTCTTGATGTTTTTTGAGGATCCTTATAATTAACAATTATTATCATTATTACTTTTATTAAAGTGAGGAGATTGTAAAAGTAGATTTCACAAAAAATACACTCAAATTAAAAAATGTTGTGCCTAGTGTTGGTTAACATAATTTAATATTTCCCACTAACTCTAATCTGCATGAAAACGTCTCACTCTCACTTATAATTCTTAATGGATGCAAAATATAAATATAAATCAAACTAAGTCATATCTGCATTTATAAAGCACTGAGAGCCCAGTAATATTTGAACATGTAAAACTATATATTTTTCGTCATAACATCAGATTTTCTTGAGCCTCAGATCAGATTCAAGCATCAATAGTCTGAGACACAGATCACTTCTTATCATCTTCCTCCCGCAGTTACCTTGAGTGTTTCGACCTCATTCTTGAGTCTGTGGTTCTCCGTCTGCAGGTCCTTCATGCGGTTCTCAGCTTGGCCCAGCTGAGCCTCCAGCTCGGCCTCCAGCTCCCTGCTCCCCTCCTGAAACTCCAGCAGCTCCTCCTGAGCCTCCTCGCAGCTGAGGGGAGGCAGACAGAGGAGGAGAAGCCATTAGAAAACGAGGCGAGACAGAAAGAGGTCGGCGTGCAAGCCGGGGTAGACACAGCAGGTGGCTGCATTCATCAGCATGAACCCCAGTTTAATTTATTTTTGTCTTTGTTTTATCTTCTCTGGTCACTGGAGCTCCCAGTTACTGTTCCAAAAACTTTAAAGCCAATATTCACTATTTCTGTCCCCTGTGGGTGGTTTAGACAATTTCTGTTACTATTTCTGTTCAGTTGTGAAAATACATTTACTTTAGTACTGTACTTATGTACAATTTTAGCACGTGTATTGCTACTTTATACTTCTACTCCACCACAATTCAGAAGGAAATATCATGCTTTTCCTCATTCATTTCATGACTTTAAATACTGGTTAAAATGCAGCTTCAGAAAAAAAGTATTGTGACAAAGCCTGATATATCTTCTCTCTGTGCTGCCACAAATTCTCACGAGGATGTGGATTAATTCAACACTGAAAATAGTCCTCTACAAATACACCATTTCCTATTGTTTGAATAATGTTTGCTAAAAACTAGTCTTAAACCAACTGTTGAAGAAATTGATGAGGGAAAAAACCCACAACAACATGAATTATTTTCAATATACTACATGCAAAGTATTTTTTGTATTATCACAGCCTGGGGTGTGTTAACGATTTGCAGCAACATTGATTGTGACGGTGTACATAGCAGAAATAGTATGTATTTTCTCCATATGCCAAATATGGTAAAAATGGCATCATCAGGTAGAAAACAGTAAAGCTTGCAAATTTCAGGTCAAAAGCCCAGAATGACACCCAGAAATAATACAATGCTAAAATTGCAGTTTGAATGGGTTTCAGTGGTGCATATTTTGAACTTAACAGTAAGAATATAACAATTTTGTTTACACAGTGTATTTTAGACTTATTGTAGGAGCTGAGCTGGAAAATTCAACATTGAATAAAAATACAAAATCTTGCCAAAATGTATCCCATATGCATGAACACAGCCAAAATTATATATATATATAAAAAAAAAGAAAAATTGCGTAAAATGCAACAGTTCCTAAGGGTTAGAAAAAATATTAGCTGCATAAAAAAATAAATCTTATAATCAATAAATAGAATTCAGAATAACAAAAATGTAGAATATCTCCAAAATTATCCTTTTGAGTTTTGGATAAGTGGATATTTTGACCTACTGGTGATGACAGATGAAAAGTCAGCAGCTTGCTGCAGTCATTCGGATTTAAAATCACTAGACCCTGCATGCATAAAATTTTACAGCATTTACTCTAGACTCAAGAACATGTACAACAAAAAGAAACAGATGGACTGAACAACATTTCTGTGCATTCAGCATGTCGGCTCTCTCTCGGTAAAACCGTACAGGACGTGATCACTGAGCAGCTTCACCACAAAGTGCCGCTTACATAAGTGTCTGTGGATCGGACCATGAATGACCACAAATGGACACACAGACAGACCGCGCCGTCTAAAAATGGCAGCCATCATGTGAGTGAAAAGAGCCGGAGGTGGCACAGAGCCAGAAAATCCATTTACAATCGCTGGTGTTCGTCGCACTGAGGAAACACTCAGCCTCCTTCTGGTTCCACTTTGGAAAAGATCCGGCTGGGACTAATTTGCAGACAGGTGCTTCCTCTTCGCAGTTATTTCTCTTTATTCAAAGTACTCAATTAAGCGGAAACATATTTCATGATTTAAGAAACGATTATTTCTGCTTATTTAACACAACTTTGCACAATTTGAGGACTTTTCTCAGGAATGTTGCAGTACATAAATGCACAAGCCTTTTTTAAGCTGATTTAATTAAAAATTCATTAATTATAAAATATATTAATTAATGAAAAAGTGTGCATATTAAACTCAACCAACACCAGGGAAGGCAGTCTGCAAACATACAAAGAAAGTGTCAGCATAGGAGGAACTTTTGCTTTTTAAAACCTCAGGGAGCTATTTTTATTTATTCATTTTTTATTTTTTATTTAAATTTTCACTTGACTTTATAAAAAAAAGTTTCTGGGAACTTGCTCTATATGATTTAGAAAATTTCAGTTTTGATTAAACATTTGCTAAAGGTATTTAAACAAAGTGTTGTGCTGGGGTTTGTTATATTAAAAACAGAAATATTTTCTTTTTTTTCTGCAAATGCATCTCAGTTTCAAATATCGGTTGTCAGCCTTATTACGTACTAAAAATCGGTATTGGCCCTAAAAAAACGATGTCAGTCAACCCTTAAAAAAGTACTGAATGAATTTAAACAATGAACAAATTATCTATCTTTTTTTCTATCTATGGAGAGGAGAAAACTCTTGTTGTAAATCACTCTGTATGTCAAACACAAACAGGACGGACGCAGCCTCGACGCTGAAGGACGCTCTTTGTCTGCAGACTCTTATATAACGGGGTGTGGGTCTGACTTTGTTTCCTTCGAGCGTGTTGAGATTTCAATCAGTTCTTATTTAAGTGACGTGCCGTCAGATAAGATTTCAGCTAATTTTAGCCGCCTTCATATCATTAACATGTTGCGCAATCACTACAGCAGAAGCAGCAGCCGCTCCGTGACATAAAATCATTCAGAAGACGGCAGGACAAAGACACATCAGAGCCTCTAATGTCTAATGTGAAACCTGAGCTGGGAGAGGTTTCCACTGCAGCTTTCACTGCTCATCCCACACATCAAACTCTTCCAAAACAGTCACCGGATCTGCCAGCGCTGGCTTCTGATTCAAAGACTAATAATGGACGACTGAAACCTGATGACGAGATCGCAGATCAGACATTCCTGAGGTGATGCGCTCTGCCGCGGCGAGCCCTCGTTCCCACGGACACAAAGAGACAGCGGTGTTAGGATCAGAGCGCCTCATCTGCACAAATCTGTGATTCAAATGAGCAAATTAACTGACTTTTAACACGCTATCTGGCCATAAGTATGTGGACACCCAAACATGATTGGTAAACAAAAACTCTGATCTTTTACTCAAGTAAAAGTAGTAATACCTCTGCTGTGGTTTGCTTTCTTTGTAAATAAATGTGTTTTTGAAATAATTTAATACTGCGCAAGAGTGAGTCAATCACCAACTGCTGTGTCAAAAACTCCAAAATCCCTCAAACCTTACTATTAATAAAGTACATTTGGTTATAGTTCTTATTGGCATTATTAATAAGAAGTCCAAAATAATAGTTTAGTGTATTTTATGAGACAAATATCACTGACTGGCTATCATTTTATCTTAAGGGATGGTACTCCAGGAGGTAATTTAATGTAAATTTAATCACATTATTAACATAATTATTCACATACAGACAACTTTATTTACCCCAGAAGGGCAATTCGGTTACCAGTCACATAAATTGT
>NW_024621274.1:0-7339 GCF_008729295.1 Plectropomus leopardus | reverse complement strand
CGAGGGCCCTTTCATCGCTGCCTGCAGCTTTAATATTTCTTGCGCTGTGTTTAGACGACTTTAACGTGTATTTAACTCTTTGAACTCTGAGCACGTTGGTGTGATTTTTTTCAAACACAGACAGTTAAGGCCACAACAACTTGGAAAGAAATGTTCCACAAATTTAAAAAAAACAACAAATGGAGGATATTTTTGGTCATTAAAGTCCAAAAAGAATATTAAGAATTAGAATATTTTTTAAAAAAGATTATTAATACACCACACGACGAGGAATAATCAGGCCACAAATAAACTTGAAAAGAAAAAGGACATTGAAAAATTAAATTTAAAATGTGAAATGATAATTTGAAAATGTAAAGTGTCAATAAAGAAGTGAAATTTAAGATTTAAAAGCTTAAACTGAAATTTTTCGAAATCTTAAATTCTTAGAATGAAATTGAAATCGATAATGGACGTAAGAAAACAGAAACATCATATATGAAACCTAAAATGGGAAATTAAAGCTTAAATGGAAGTACTTATATTAAAAGCATAAACAAAAAACATTTTAATTTATTGATTGCATTTGCACTTAAATATCTGGCATTTTAAAATGGATCTTTTCTGTAATCTACTAATTTCTTCCTAAAAACATGACAGATTTATATTTTGTTATTTTGTTATACTTGTTTGTAAATTAGAAAAAATACAAATACAAATAAATTAGAAGACAATTTTTCTTATTCTTTCTTTTTTTTTGCTTCAGGTGAGTTTCTTGTACATTTTACTTATTTTCGAGTCATTTCTTCTAAACTTGGTTGCCTTCCTCCGATGTTTGTGAATTTGCTGTTTTATCCTTTTTATACGTTCATCATTAACAAAAACATGTTAGCCTCCAGCCGTGTCTTTGACCTCTTGCCAACCGTGTTGTAACTTTTTCCAGAGATGTTAAATCTGACGTGTCACATGTCAACACGACACGTGACGGATCTACGTCCTCTGTTGGTGGTTAATGAGGAGCGTGACAGAGCGGTCAGTGTGATCACAGAGAAAAGCCCTTTTTAATGGAGACAGAGCAGAAACAGAGACACAGGCGGAGGGGACAGACGGAGGGACGGAGACACAGACAGACGGAGGGACGGAGTGCAGCTACATGTCTTTCAGGAGGGAGCCTGAAGACAGCAGCAGGACACCGTAACAGGAAACAATAAATAAGTTACCGTTAAAAAAAAGCAAATCTCCAGAGTGTCCGGACCACACAGCAGAGTGCTCAGATCAGTATTCATTATTAATACAGACGGTATCATTTATACCTTTCTGATGATGACACTTTGGGTAAAAACACTCCAGAAATGAAGTCATACGGACTTGGTCATGTGACAGTTGTGCGTATGTTTGCAGTGAATGTATTAGCATGTTAACTCGCCAGGTAGCTGCTGCAGAAGCCCCGCCCCCGTAACATAAGCCCCACCTCCTCCGTGCCTCATTACAGAAAAGAAAGGGACAATTTCTTCATGTAAAAAAACACAAGAAAGAAAAGCAGAGAGTCCCAGCTGATGTGTCCCTGCAGCTCCAGAGAAAAAACAGTCAGCAGGAGGAGGCGGGAGGAGGCGGGAGGAGGTGGGAGGAGGTGGGAGGAGGCGGGAGGAGGAGAGCCTCCCACAGCGGCTCCGTCTCTGCAGCTTTACTCCAGGTCCTGAACGCGACGGCAGATTTCAGCTGTAAACTCTGAACACTTGGAGTTTCCTCCCAGGTCCTTCGTCAGCACCTGAGACACAAACACAAAACAATTCACTGTTTCCATGGAAACGGGAAGCACTGAACACTACTAACATAAACCTTTAGGGACTGTTTGTCATTAACCCGTTAAGGACTGTTTGGCGTGTGAGCGAAGTGTGAGCGACATGTGAGCGTCGGTGTGAGCGACAGTCTTACCTTCTTGTCTCTGATGGTGTCGAAACACGCCGTTTGGATCTTGTTGCCGTGGTCGTGGAGACCCATGTGACGCAGCATCATGACGGCGCTCAGCAGCAGGGCGGTGGGGTTCGCCATGTCCAGGCCAGCGATGTCGGGGGCGGTGCCGTGGACCTGCAGGACGCACACACGCAGATTATATTCGTATGTTTTATTGGTTTGAGTGATGTGCGGCAGTTTATGTTGTGTGAACCAACAAAAATTAAACACATGATCAAATGAGCATGACGAAGAGTAAAAAAATAACAAACCGATTCAAAGATGGCCGACTCCGTTGGCTCCAATGTTCCCACTAGGAGTGACCCCGAGTCCACCGATCAGACCGGCACACAGGTCACTGAAAAGATCACCATCTTCATCATCATCATCATCACCATCACCATCATCATCATCATCATCATCATCACCATAATCACCATCATCATCATCATCATCATCACATCATCATCATCATCACCATCATCACCATCATCATCATCATCATCATCATCATCATCATCATCATCATCATCATCACATCATCATCATCACCATCATCATCATCATCACCATCATCATCACCATCATCATCATCACCATCATCATCACCATCATCATCACATCATCATCATCACCATCATCATCATCACCATCATCATCACCATCATCACATCATCATCATCACCATCATCATCACCATCATCACCATCATCATCATCACATCATCATCACATCATCATCATCACCATCATCATCATCATCATCATCATCATCATCATCATCATCATCATCATCACCATCATCATCATCATCATCATCATCATCATCATCACCATCATCATCATCATCATCATCATCATCATCATCATCATCACATCATCATCATCATCATCATCACCATCATCATCATCATCATCATCACCATCATCATCATCATCACCATCATCATCATCATCATCACCATCATCATCATCACCATCATCATCACCATCATCATCATCATCACCATCATCATCATCATCATCTTCATCATCATCATCATCATCATCATCATCATCATCATCATCATCACCATCATCACCATCATCACCATCATCATCATCACATCATCATCACCATCATCATCATCATCATCACCATCATCATCATCACATCATCATCATCACCATCATCATCACCATCACTATCATCATCACCATCATCACATCATCATCACCATCATCATCATCACATCATCATCATCACCATCATCATCATCATCATCATCACATCATCATCACCATCATCATCATCATCATCATCATCATCACATCATCATCATCACCATCATCATCATCATCACCATAATCATCACCATCATCATCATCATCATCACATCATCATCATCATCACCATCATCACCATCATCATCATCATCATCATCATCACATCATCACCATCATCAACATCACCATCATCATCATCACATCATCACCATCATCATGATCATCACCATCATCATCACCATCATCACATCATCATCATCATCATCACCATCATCATCACCATCATCATCACCATCATCATCACCACCATCATCATCATCACCATCAATCATCACCATCATCACCATCACCATCATCACCATCACCACCATCATCATCACCATCACCAACATCATCATCATCATCATCACCATCATCAACACCATTATCAACACCATTATCACCATCATCACATCATCATCACCATCATCACCATCATCACATCATCATCACCATCATCATCATCATCATCACCATCAGTCAGTGAATCCTCACAGTGCAATCACAGACTAAGGATCACAGACAGGTGTTACTGGTCTGACCTGAGGATGTCTCCGTACAGGTTGGGCATCACCAGGACGTCAAACTGAGTCGGATCCTGAACCATCTGAAAAATCCAGCAGATCAAAGTTTACAACCAGAGAGAAGGTGACAGCAGAGCTCCGGTCTGACGCTCACCTCAGACCAAAGATTCATGACGAGACCAGTCCAAACCTGCACCGTCCTAAAAACCTGCACCGTCCTAAAAACCTGAACCGTCCTAAAAACCTGCACCGTCCTAAAAACCTGCTGCTTCATTCTGCGAACGTACTAAAAACTTTGTACAACACGAAAAACAATTTAACGTACGTAAAACTTTTTAACAAACTAAAAACATTTTAATATACTAAAAACAATTTCATGTAATAAAAATAATGTTCATGTACTCAGAATGTTTTAATGTACTAAAAACATTTTAACATACTTTTTTAAAGTACTCAGAATGTTTTAATGTACTAAAAACATTTCAACATATTAAAAACGTTCAAAAATATTTCACAGGTTTTAACGCAGTAAATGTGTTTCATCTGGTGAATCTTTGGTCTGAACTTAACGGCGGTGATTCAGTCTGTGACGTCCTCTCTGTGGACAGATTTGGGATAGGAGGTCAGAAGGATTTAAAGGCGTCGTCGGCTGCCGAACTCACGTTGAGACACACGGTGTCCAGGTACATCTCAGTAAACTTGATGTCTTTGTAGTTCTCTGCTACCTCACGACATTTTCTCAGGAACAGACCGTCTGACATCCTCCTGAGACACAGACAGAGGGACGGACAAGGAGACAGAGGGACAGACAGAGGGACAGAGAGAGACAGACAGGGAGACAGACAGAGGGATGGACATGGAGACAGATAGAGGGACAGACAGAGAGAAAGACAGACAGAGAAATCCAACGAATATGAAAAAAAGTACAAGAAAATTATCTAAAAATATGAAAAAAAAAGTTTAAAAAAAAAAAAGGTAAACAATGCTTCGAAAAAAAATTAAAATGAGAAACATAATTTAACGGAAAGGTCTGACCTCTTTATGTCCAAAATGTCTCTATACTGTCTCACTGTCTTTCTCTCTCTGTCTGCGTCTCTCTCTGTCTGTCCTTCTGTCTGTCCCTCTGCGTCCCTCTGTCTGTCTCACTCTGTCCCTCTGTCTGTCTCTCTCTCTGTCCTTCTGTCTGTCTCTCTCTGTCCCTCTGTCTGTCTCTCTCTCTGTCCTTCTGTCTCTCTCTCTGTCCCTCTGTCTGTCTCTCTCTCTGTCCTCTCTCTCTGTCCTTCTGTCTGTCTCTCTCTGTCCCTCTGTCTGTCTCTCTCTCTGTCCTTCTGTCTGTCTCTCTCTGTCCCTCTGTCTGTCTCTCTCTCTGTCCTTCTGTCTGTCTCTCTCTGTCCCTCTGTCTGTCTCTCTGTCTGTCCTTCTGTCTGTCCCTCTCCGTCCCTCTGTCTGTCTCACTCTGTCCCTCTGTCTGTGTCTCTGTTGGACTCACATGATGTTGGCCTTGTGGACAGCCACCACGCTGCTTCTTTGGTTGTTTCTGGCGTACTCGAAGGCGTACTCTGCGATGCGTCTGCTGGCGTTCTCTGTGATCAGTTTGATGCTCTGAACGACGCCGTCCACGATCTACCAGAAGAAGAGAGCTTCAGATGAGACGGAGGACACGGCTGGACATCATCAGGCTCCTGGAGTCACCAGGAGACGCCTGGAGACGCCTGGAGACACCTGGAGTCCCCTGGAGTCACATGGGGACACCTGGAGACACCTGGAGTCACCAGGAGACGCCTGGAGACGCCTGGAGACACCTGGAGTCACCTGGAGACGTCTGGACAAGGAATAAATTCAGGAATAAATCCAGGAGAGAGAAACAGGAAAACATTTGTGAACAACGCTGCTGTCACTTTTCAAGGACTTTTCCAGGATTGTCCCAGAACTCGTGGTGACGGTGCAGAGAAACAGGAAGTGGTCATTCCAGAGGGAAAAACAACAGGAAGGAGGAGGGACTTGATGAAGCTCAGCAGGATGATTGACAGGAAGTGACATCACAGACAGACGCACTGCCAGTTCCGGATTTGTTTTTTACCTTTCCTTTTTTTGATCTTCTCATGAAATTTCCTTCTTCAATTCTCTTCCAAACTCACTTCGTGCTCATTTTCGGTCGTCTCTTGTTACGCCGCTCAGCGTCTCCTCGCCGTGTTTTTGCAAGAAATCAAATGAATTTTGTTTAGATTTCAAAGGTTTAAAAACGGGTTCAGATCTGAGCTGACAGTGGGACACAGACTGGTCCCATGAGGACTGTGATGGGTGAACAGGTGAGGGTCCTGCTCCTTACCCTGTAGGTGGACGGGATCAGAGTGGTGGTCTGCAGGGAACAGCTGAGGAGGCAGACCAGCGTCAGACTGCAGCTCGAAATAACCCCAACAACAACACAATCATTAACCCTTCATGTTCAGGGCCAGAGCATCAGGCTGTTACTCCTCTGTCTGCAGAAAAGGTCAGACAGGGGGACAGGGTGTCTCCGCTGTCAGTCACAGACAGGGGGACAGGGTGTCTCCGCTGTCAGTCACAGACAGGGGGACAGGGTGTCTCCGCTGTCAGTCACAGACAGGGGGACAGGGTGTCTCCGCTGTCAGTCACAGACAGGGGGACAGGGTGTCTCCGCTGTCAGTCACAGACAGGGGGACAGGGTGTCTCCGCTGTCAGTCACAGACAGGGGGACAGGGTGTCTCCGCTGTCAGTCACAGACAGGGGGACAGGGTGTCTCTGCTGTCAGAGACAGGGGGACAGGGTGTCTCTGCTGTCAGTCAATAATTCAATTAAATAATTTGAGTTTTTGCCAAGACTTTTATAAAAAGTAGTGTAAGAAAAACTTTTCAAAGAAAAAAAAACTTTTTTTAAAGGTCAGTTTTATTTTTAGAGAAAAAAGAAGTTTAGCAAAAACTTTGAATGAAGACAAACATTTTTGAAGAAAAAAACAGCAAATTCCTTTAAGAAAACATAGTTTGCTCCAAATTTTTAGAGAATAAAACAGCAAAAAACCCCAAAGGAGGCGCAAAGAGTTGTGAAGAGGACAAGGACGAGGACGAGAACGAGAACGAGACGAAAATCACTGTCAGCTGATGAGGAAAACATCAGTTTGAAACTGTCAGTCAGCTGATTCTGTTTGAGTCAAATGACCCTTTAATGACACGGAAAGACGGCGCCCACTCACCACATGTTCGATGCCGCTGTACTCGCCCTCCGTGTTCTCCCGGATGGTGACCAGGTTGACATCGGTGTACGGAGTCTTGTAGCCCTCAATGGAAACACACGGGCGCACGTTGGCGTAAAGGTCAAAGGTCTTCCTGAGCAGCAGGTTCATGGAGGGGTGACCCGCGGCGATCGGCGTCTTTAGGGGTCCTGTGGGAGGAAAGATCCGGGTCAACATAGAGAACCACGAGGAACCTTCAGGACCACACACAAAGAACCACGAGGAACCTTCAGGACCACACACAAAGAACCACGAGGAACCTTCAGGACCACACACAAAGAACCGCGAGGAACCTTCAGGACCACACACAAAGAACCGCGAGGAACCTTCAG
>NW_024621273.1:0-4300 GCF_008729295.1 Plectropomus leopardus | reverse complement strand
CCAAAATGCAAGGCTATAGTAAGGCAAAAATGTCAAAATTTGACACGTCCCAAAAACAGCTGAAAACAGTTGAAAACCACCTTAAATAGCGTTCCGAAACACGCCATAGCATAGACAGTTGCAAAAATGGCCAAAAACACCATAATATAGCATGTCGAAAAAATGACCCAAAATGCAAGGCTATAGTAAGGCAAAAATGTCAAAATTTGACACGTCCCAAAATCAGCTGAAAACAGTTGAAAACCACCTAAAATAGCTTGCGAGGACATACCATAGCAAAGACAGTTGCAAAAATGGCCATAAACACCATAATGTAGCATGTCAAAAAAATGACCCAAAATGCAAGGCTATAGTAAGGCAATAATGTCAAAATTTGACACGTCCCAAAAACAGCTGAAACAGATAAAAAGCATCTTAAATAGTGTTCAGAGACACGCCATAGCATAGACAGTTGCAAAAATGGCCCAAAACACCATAATATAGCATGTTGAAAAAATGACCAAAAATGCAAGGCTATAGTATGGCAAAAATGTCAAAATCTGACATAATCCAAAAAACAGCTGAAAACAGCTGAAAACCACCTCAAATAGCCTGCCGTGATACGTCATAGCAAAGAAAGTTGCAAAAATTGCCATAAACACCATAATTTAGCATGTTGAAAAAATGACCCAAAATGCAAGGCTATAGTAAGGCAAAAATGTCAAAATTTGACACGTCCCAAAAACAGCTGAACACAGTTGAAAACCATCTAAAATAGCTTGCTAGGACATACCATAGCAAAGACAGTTGCAAAAATGGGGGAAAACACCAGAATATAGCATGTCGAAAAAATGACCCAAAATGCAAGGCTATAGTAAGGCAATAATGTCAAAATTTGACACGTCCCAAAAACAGCTGAAAACAGTTGAAAACCATCTTAGATAGCGTTCCGAGACACGCCATAGCATAGACAGTTGCAAAAATGGCCGACAACACCATAATATAGGATGTCGAAAAAATGACCCAAAATTCAAGGGTATAGCAAAAATGTCAAAATTTGACATATTCGAAAAACAGCTGAAAACAGTTGAAAACCACTTCAAATAGACTGCCAAGACATGCCATAGTAAAGAAAGTTTCAAAAATGGCCAAAAACACCATAATATAGCATATTGATAAAAATTCCCAAAATGCAAGGGTCTAGTAATGCAAGAATGTCAAAATATGTCATGTCCAAAAAACAGCTGACAAAATTTTATGTAGCTTATAGAGGCATGTTATAGTATACAGTGTTAAAAAAAAAACATCCAAAAACGGCCAAAAAACCCATAAAATAGCTTGTTAAAAAAATGACCAAAAAAGCAAGGCTACAGTAAAGGCAAAAATGTCAAAATTTGACACGTCCCAAAAACAGCTGAAAACAATTGAAAAACCACCTAAAATAGCTTGCTAGGACATGCCATAGCAAAGACAGTTGCAAAAATGGCCGAAAACACCATAATGTAACATGTCGAAAAAATGACCCAAAATGCAAGGCTCAAAATTTGACACGTCCCAAAAACAACCGAAAACAGTTGAAAACCATCTTAAATAGTGTTCCGAGACACGCCATAGCATAGACAGTTGCAAAAATGGCCCAAAAACACCATAATATAGCATGTTGAAAAAATGACCAAAAATGCAAGGCTATAGTATGGCAAAAATGTCAAAATTTGACATATTCCAAAAACAGCTGAAAACAGCTGAAAACCATCTCAAATAGCGTTCCGTGATACGTCATAGCAAAGAAAGTTGCAAAAATTGCCAAAAACACCATAATTTAGCATGTTGAAAAAATGACCCAAAATGCAAGGCTATAGTAAGGCAAAAATGTCAAAATTTGACACGTCCCAAAAACAGCTGAAAACAGTTGAAAACCATCTTAGATAGCGTTCCGAGACACGCCATAGCATAGACAGTTGCAAAAATGGCCGAAAACACCATAATATAGCATGTCGAAAAAATGACCCAAAATGCAAGGCTATAGTATGGCAAAAATGTCAAAATTTGACACGTCCCAAAAACAGCTGAAAACAGTTGAAAACCACCTAAAATGCTTGCTAGGACATGCCATAGCAAAGACAGTTGCAAAAATGGCCGAAAACACCATAATATATCATGTCGAAAAAATTACCAAAATGCAAGGCTATAGTAAGGCAAAAATGTCAAAATTTGACACGTCCCAAAAACAGCTGAAAACAGTTGAAAACCATCTTAGGTAGCGTTCCGAGACACGCCATAGCATAGACAGTTGCAAAAATGGCCGAAAACACCATAATATAGCATGTCGAAAAAATGACCCAAAATGCAAGGCTATAGTATGGCAAAAATGTCAAAATTTGACACGTCCCAAAAACAGCTGAAAACAGTTGAAAACCACCTAAAATTGCTTGCTAGGACATACCATAGCAAAGACAGTTGCAAAAATGGCAGAAAACACCATAATATAGCATGTCGAAAAAATGACCCAAAATGCAAGGCTATAGTAAGGCAAAAATATCAAAATTTGACACGTCCCAAAAACAGCTGAAAACAGTTGAAAACCATCTTAGGTAGCGTTCCGAGACACGCCATAGCATAGACAGTTGCAAAAATGGCCGAAAACACCATAATATAGCATGTCGAAAAAATGACCCAAAATGCAAGGCTATAGTATGGCAAAAATGTCAAAATTTGACACGTCCCAAAAACAGCTGAAAACAGTTGAAAACCACCTAAAATAGCTTGCTAGGACATACCATAGCAAAGACAGTTGCAAAAATGGCAGAAAACACCATAATATAGCATGTCGAAAAAATGACCCAAAATGCAAGGCTATAGTAAGGCAAAAATGTCAAAATTTGACACGTCCCAAAAACAGCTGAAAACAATTGAAAACCACCTAAAATAGCTTGCTAGGACATGCCATAGCAAAGACAGTTGCAAAAATGGCCGAAAACACCATAATATATCATGTCGAAAAATTACCCAAAATGCAAGGCTATAGTAAGGCAAAAATATCAAAATTTGACACGTCCCAAAAACAGCTGAAAACAGTTGAAAACCATCTTAGATAGCGTTCCGAGACACGCCATAGCATAGACAGTTGCAAAAATGGCCGAAAACACCATAATGTAACATGTCGACGAAATGACCCAAAATGCAAGGCTATAGTAAGGCAAAAATGTCAAAATTTGACACATCCCAAATACAGCTGAAAACAGTTGAAAACCATCTTAAATAGCGTTCCGAGACACGCCATAGCATAGACAGTTGCAAAAATGGCCCAAAACACCATAATTTAGCATGTTGAAAAAATGACCCAAAATGCAAGGCTATAGTAAGGCAAAAATGTCAAAATTTGACATGTCCCAAAAGCAGCTGAAAACAGTTGAAAACCATCTTAAATAGCGTTCCGAGACACGCCATAGCATACACAGTTGCAAAAATGGCCAAAAACACCATAATTTAGCATGTTGAAAAAATGACCCAAAATGCAAGGCTATAGTAAGGCAAAAATATCAAAATTTGACACGTCCCAAAAACAGCTGAAAACAGTTGAAAACCATCTTAGATAGCGTTCCGAGACACGCCATAGCATAGACAGTTGCAAAAATGGCCGAAAACACCATAATATAGCATGTTGAAAAAATGACCCAAAATGCAAGGCTATAGTAAGGCAAAAATGTCAAAATTTGACACGTCCCAAAAACAGCTGAAAACAGTTGAAAACCACCTTAAATAGCGTTCCGAAACACGCCATAGCATAGACAGTTGCAAAAATGGCCAAAAACACCATAATATAGCATGTCGAAAAAATGACCCAAAATGCAAGGCTATAGTAAGGCAAAAATGTCAAAATTTGACACGTCCCAAAATCAGCTGAAAACAGTTGAAAACCACCTAAAATAGCTTGCGAGGACATACCATAGCAAAGACAGTTGCAAAAATGGCCATAAACACCATAATGTAGCATGTCAAAAAAATGACCCAAAATGCAAGGCTATAGTAAGGCAATAATGTCAAAATTTGACACGTCCCAAAAACAGCTGAAACAGATAAAAAGCATCTTAAATAGTGTTCAGAGACACGCCATAGCATAGACAGTTGCAAAAATGGCCCAAAACACCATAATATAGCATGTTGAAAAAATGACCAAAAATGCAAGGCTATAGTATGGCAAAAATGTCAAAATCTGACATAATCCAAAAAACAGCTGAAAACAGCTGAAAACCACCTCAAATAGCCTGCCGTGATACGTCATAGCAAAGAAAGTTGCAAAAATTGCCATAAACACCATAAT
>NW_024621272.1:0-5368 GCF_008729295.1 Plectropomus leopardus | reverse complement strand
AGGCAGCAGTAGACCAGCAACTCCCATGTGCAGCGAGGTAAAATTACTGTTTTTGTCAATGGAGTTTGGCTTTGAAGAGAGAATAGATAAGTTTCACTTTTAGTAAGGCTGTCGTTTTGGGAAGTACTTAGCGTACGACTGAATAAATGGGACGTGGATTATGCTGCACATACACTTTGTAAACAGATGTTTAGTTTTGCTGTTGTTAAACATCTGACTTCAGTTCATCAAGAACGTTCACTATTTTGGGATTCTTCGTTAATCGTGGATGCATTCAGGAAAAATGTTTTCTTCACAAATTCTACACAGCATGTGGTGAGTTATGATCATTTGAGGAGTGAAGTATTCCTTTAACTACGGGTACTTTTTCTGCAGCTGAGCAGTAGTCCGCACAGATATTTTGACATAATTTCTTACCTCTGCACTCGTATCTGAGGTCTGAGAAGAGGACGTGCTCCTGAGAGAAGACAAACAGTCCCAGTCTGCCTCCAGCCAGGGTGTGGTCGTACACCGCCCCCGAGTCAGATAAAATCTCCCTGCCCTCGTACACCACCACCCTGCAACACAACGAAGCTAACACCATCATACACTGCCTTTATCACGTGTTTTACCACACATGCAGACCACCTATAACTGTGGACACCAGATCCTAACATTGTTTTTTTTTTATCTGTTCTAATTTTACATTCATGTTAAAATCAACAGTGTAAAGCACATTTTTTAATTTCGTTATGTTTCTTTTCGCCCTGTTCCATATTTTACTGTTTATCCCTGAACAGAAAGGAGGACGTGACGTCAAATGCAGCTATATTTAAAGCAGTTACAACAGCACTTCGTAGCAAATATCCAAAATATCAATGCATGTCTGTCCTTCACAATCAAAGAGCAGGAGCCTCTTTTCAATCTCACATTCAACGAGCACTCGGTCCTACCATCGTCATTCAGTACCCAGAATGCACCACAGCCGTTGCTTGCATCTTCTAAGATAGCCTTCTTTGGGAGTATTTTTATCATTCAAAAACTGGGCTGGCACATCTTTTTCCCTTCAGCTTAAAAACCTCACTATTGCACTGATGTTGTTCTCTCTATCTGCACATTAACACCACAAAGCTCAGAGAACTCGTTGGATTGTATTTCTTTTTTTTTTTTTTTTTAAGTCCATTAGTGTGACGTACAACTAAGGAGAAATAGATGTGGCAGGCTGAGGGGAACCGGGTACAACAAAGAAAGTGAATTACGCTGTTATCATAAAGTAACTCTTGGAGATTGATGATATCCTCGAGTGTAAGCACATCTGTGGGTGATATTTTCTTCAAAAAAGGTGACACTGAATGTGATTCTCACAAATTTGGGAAGTTATTCAGCAGATTGCTGCTCCATGAAAACCTGCATGAATTGATCTGGTGCTGACTGAGCCCCAAATGTTTTATTTGAAGAAGCAAACCAAAGTTCTGGCGTGTTTTATCCCATTTTTATAAAAATCACATTTAGTTTACAGAGTTTCTAGGTAAGTGTTTTAAACTTTAGACACTGAATATCCCTTGTGGGCCAAAGTTGTGCATCTTGGGTATATATCAAGGTGATTTTACAGATAAGAAGAGTGACCGTGCACTAATAGACTAGCAAAATATTAAGGATTTATCAACATGTGTTGCTTTGAAAAAACAGGCATATTTTACAAAAGGAAAGGTGGCAGTTATAAAAATATCCGGGAGAGCTTCATGGACTTCTTGAAACAAAACAAAAAATCAATAAAAGTAAAGACGGGACTGGGGTCAGGGCACTCGGCAATAAGAATATAGTATATAGTATATAAATAGTGTTTTAGTCGCTGTAATCCTCAAGATTTCTGTACATTGTGACTGCTGTACCATCATCTGTTTTTCACCTCTGCTTAAATTTATTTTTTTTATCACTGTTGTTGTTTTTCTTTGTTTTGGTTTCCTTTTAATTTAATGGTATACCATATTTTCTGCCCAGATTATTTTATTTATATATAATATCCATTATAATTGAAAAAAACTGAATTTGGTGATCACCAGTTAGAATCATATATCTGTTTTTTCGGTTGTTGAGGAACTACGGTCCGCTATTGAATTCGTCTTTTACCATCCACCATTTCATCTTTGACCACTTGATTTACATCAAACTGAGAGGTTATTATGGTATTTTTTTGTCCAATGATGTCAAAATAAAACTACCTATCCCAACTTATCATGAATTAAAAGGTAGGGGTCCGCTGATATTGGTTTTTTAGGGCAGATACCGATTTTTAGTAGTTTATTGAGACCGATAACCGATATTTGGAACCGATGTGCATTTACAATCAAAAATAAAAATCTGTCAATATGTAGAATTTGGAATATAACAAACTCCAACACAAAACTTTGTTTAAATGCCTTTAGCAAATATTTAATCAAAATAGCAACTATTTTTTTAATAAAGTCAAGTGAAAATTTAAATAATAAATTAATAACTTAAAATACCCCTTTTAAGTTCCTCTCATGCTGACACTTTTTTTGCCCTTTTTAATGAAACAATTTTAGCGGCGATCATTTAAATAAAATGCATACAGATAATCGGCAAAATGACCAGGCCGATAATCTTTCAACCCCTATTAAAAGGCAAAGGCTAATTTAGAGCCTTTTCACTTGTCCACACATCTTTTAGAGTTAGGTTATTTCCACGATCATACTCCAGCTGTGGTCTGACAGCTCAAAATGAAAATATAAATTCAGGCAAGATGCTGGATACTACGAGGTCATAAATAAATCTAACCACTGTTGGATCGTCCATTGATAAAAAATGACATTTTATACGATGTGAGTCTTTGTACCTGATGAACCCTGTCTTGGGTCTGTGGATAAGGTGCATCCGGTAGGCTGTGTAGTCCTTCCAGCCAATGTTATTGGGGTCGTGCCATAATGTTCTGACCTGAAAATACACACACATACACACACACTCAAGTCAAGGCGGAAAAAGAAAATTGTGCTTGGATGTCTGATCTTTACCATATCAGTGTTCAAGGTTATTCTAGTAAAGGCTTATCTCTTCAAATAAGACATTCAGTGTGATCTATGACAAACAGAATACAAAGAGACAAAGACAAATAAAGTCACTGATTTGTACCTGATGTCTGGTATTGCCGGTGTGCCACAGGGCATTGCGTAGATATTCCCCCGGTCCTGTGTTGGAGTTGACCAGTTTGATCGAGACTCCCGCTGTGCCAAAAGCTTTGGACGGCTTTTTCTCCCAGTACGCCTGAGACACCTGCACTTACAAAAAATAAGAATGTGGAGGATTAAAGAGAGTGACGGTTTCATTTGGAAAAATATGCCAGAACCGTAACCTCACCACACACAAATAGATGAGTTTGAAAAGTCAGGTATTTCTATTGTGCGCACAATTTTTTTTTGCTCTGAGAACTGTTAGATAAATTTTGTTTGGACACAGCAGAGAAATGTAAAGTTGGTTATGGTCAAGGAGACATCTGAAGATGTATAAACACGGATACAACTTTTGATTCAAACCCCACATTCAACATTTTTAAGGGAAAGTTAAATTCCTATTCCTACCTGTGAAGCCATTTCCACCAGTGTGATGAAAAAAAAGGTCCTGTAAGTCTCTATAATGAGAAACTTTCTTGAAATACTGATACTAATACTATTTCAAAATAATGACTTAGTAAGTAAAAAATAACGACTTCTCAAAATGACTCAGTATCTCAAAATGATGACTTTGTATCTCAAAAATGTTGACTTAATATTTTAAAATAATAAAATAAAAAATTTCTCCTTATTTTGTATACTATTATTTTTGAGAGTTTCTCATCAATTTCAGATACTTACTCATTTTATTTGTCTGAAATATCTGAAATAACCCTTTAATTTTATATACAAAGTAGTTTTTAAAGATACAAAACATTGTTTGGAGACAGTTTCTCATTACTTTGACATATTTTTTGATACTAAGTTTTTATTTCAATTAAGTTTCTCATTATTTTGACTTACAGGAATTTTCTTCTTTATCACACTGGCAGAAATGGGAGTTATCATCGATGTTAAAGTCGACATTCAGACCGCACCTGTTTCCACATGACAACATAGAAGCGTCGACTGGACTGGTAGGCGAACACAATTCCTGCGTAGTCGTCGTCTCGGTTGGTATTTACATAAAATGTTACACTGAAGTCCACGGCGCTGAATTTGTCATACCCTGTTAAATATATTTAGACATAAATATGTAAACATATTATACTTTTATGGGTTAAAAGTTCTTTTTTTAGAGTTAATCTCACCTAAAGCGATGCCAGGGTCAGAGTTGGCTGTCTGCAGCAGCTCGGTGCCTTGGCTGCGGATCACCCAAAGAGGGTCAGACTGTGTTGTGCCTTTAGGGTCCAGCAAAACAACCTGAAACTTCCTGAAGTCTGTAGACCCGATATCCTGGTTCAGCGGGCATGGATCCAGCGCATCTGGAATACTGTCATTGTCAAAGTCATCAAAGCATGCATCCCCGCTACCATCACCTGCAAGAGGGAGGAATAAGGAGAAAAAATGCAACAGTGCTATTTCCCCGAGTCATTTTTGCCAAAAAGGGAAAAAAGAACTGTAACAGATAATGTGTAGATGTAGTGAGAGAGACCTGTGTGATGGTGAACAGATTTAAGAATCTTTTATTTATGCTCAATTACACGACGGAGAGCTGTAAACTGTTTATGTTGATGTCCAACATTAACATGACCTGGATCACTGGAAATATACTCGACCGATTTTACTGCCTGGCTGCAAAATCCATTTATCATAAATCATACAAAATATCTTCCCCATGTGACAATCAGAATCTGTTCACATCTGTATCATGATATTAGAGTGTATCTGTTCTATTGAATCATTTTCGGTCGTTGTTATAGGTGCTTTTTTTTGTTTGAAGAATTACCTCCCACCTGAAATTTAGAAAAAAGTGTGGCAACACTGACCATCAGAGTCCAGCTGGTCTCTGTTGGGCACTAGTCTGCAGTTGTCCCGATCATCGGGGATACCGTCGTTGTCGTCGTCATGGTCACAGGCGTCTCCCTTCCCATCGTTGTCATGGTCAGCCTGGTTGCTATTTGCAATGTAGGGACAGTTGTCCAGTGAGTTTTGGTGGCCGTCCTCATCGATGTCCTGGTTGTTGTCGCACATGTCCCCCACCAGGTCACTGTCAGAGTCAAGCTGCAAACACACACACACACAGTATTTTTAACCCCTTGAAGCCTGAGTAAATGAAAAAATAACACTTGATTTCTATTGAAAACATGGTAAGAAGGCAATAATGAGCTTGAGAAAAAATGAACCATAATGAATAATAATTCTGTAACATAATTTAAAAT
>NW_024621271.1:0-1587 GCF_008729295.1 Plectropomus leopardus | reverse complement strand
AAAAAACAACTGAAAACCACCAGTATAGCTTTTCGAGACACGCCATAGTATAGTATGATAAAAAAAAAATGGCTAAAATCGTCAGAGTAATGTGACAGTATCGGTTTTATGGCCTACAGGTCTGGCTTGAACTGCTTTATTCTGTCAATTTTGCTTTTTGTATTTTGTTTTGAGTGTAAAGTTGCAGCAGGCGGTGGGTTTTCCCACGGTCATTGAAGCACACACAGACTCTGGTAGCAACAGTCAAATTGATTGAGTGGTAGGTGTGCACAGAACGATATAGTCAGTGGAGCAGACAACGGGACAGGACTGTTTGCCGAAACTACTCTAATCTGGGCGGTTAGTGAGGGACGCGCTATCACCCAGAAAAAGTGTGAGTAGTATCTTACAGTGTAGAGCAGCAGACACCGGTTGGGCTGGCTGCGGGGCCGGCAGGTGTGGGGGATTAACATAGTGTATCAGTGGTTGTCTGGCGCATGTCTTCTGCTTTCCAGGCGAGGGCCGGCTGACAACTATGGAGGACCACGGCGGCTAGCGGCAGCAGTGAGGAACATGCCAGGTTGAGGGGAAGCCACGTGGAATAGCAGAGGGGTGTAGTCGCGATGCACCCCTCTTTCAGCTAAGTTACCCCTCTTTCTTCTTCTCTCCTTCTTTGTTACATGGACCCTTGTTTTTAGTCTTCATTTTAGAGACTCTTTTTAGAAATATTTACCACTGTGTTTTAGACCTCGATTTTATTGTTTTTCAGTCAGTCAGGCCTAGTGTTGGCAACAAGTTACTTCACCTAACATTTTATTTGCATGCTTTAAACTTACCTGAGTGCTGTGGCGTGTACAGAGTGCAACCCAAATTTATTACGCATAAGGTTCTTATTTTCCGTGTGGGATTGTAATGGAGTGTGTTGCTGTGAGTGTGTTTATTGGCCAGTTAGGCATTAGGTGAACTGTAGCTCATAGTAGCTAGACAAACACTGGACTTCATTAGTTATATCAGATGTGCTGATTATCGGACTGACTGCTCCTTGTTTTGAACCCTCTTTAGGAAGGAAAAAGGGACCACGACCTTGGGGCGGCAACAAGGACTGAAAGGACAAGACTGGTACAACCACAAGTCACTCAGGGCCAGGGGGTTAATTTTACGGTTTTATTGTAATAAACATTGTTTTAATTCTTAATTGCTACTGTTGTTCTTAACTCTGCTCACCCTTGATCTGACCAAGAACCTGCGCAATAATTTTAATGGAGTCCTAGGCTCCCATAACCTAGATGGCATTGTCAGCTTTTTGTCTTAATCCTTTAATACTTACCATTTGAATGTATAAGTGGCTTTTAGTCCTGCCTAGCATGTTGAAGAATATGACATGTCCAAAAAACAGCTAAAAACCACTTGGTATAGCATGTCAAGACACACCATAGTATAGTTTGATGGAAAAACGGCCAAAAACATCAAAATATAGCATGTTGAAAAGTTGTCCAAAAATGACATAGTAGAGTATGTCCAAAAACCACTTAGAAGAGCATGTCGAGAAACCACATAGCACTGTTTGTTGTCCAAAAGTCATCCAAAACATCATAGTATAGTATGTCG
>NW_024621270.1:0-2601 GCF_008729295.1 Plectropomus leopardus | reverse complement strand
AGTTGGATTAACTTTATTAATCTCCTAAAGGGAAACTCATTTGCCACCATGGTAAACAACAAGACATAAGAGAAGTACAGTACAACATAAAACAAAAAATATAGCACCAGGCATAGTCACTTACGGAGGCACCTTTGTCCCATGACATGATTTGAAAGGCACATTTTTTTGCATTTAACAGTATGAATGTAAAAATTTTGTTTACACTGTGTATTTTAGACGGGAAATTCCAAGATTACACAAAAATACACAGTCTAGCCAAAATTCATTCCATATGCATGAACATAGCCACAATTACAAAAAATTAAGAAAGAAAAGCGCATAAAATGCGCCAACCAGTCCCTAAGGGTCAACAGCCCTTTAACAATATACACGATATTGAAGCCTGGGTGGTATGTAATATTTCATATGTTTGTGCCTTTCTGCAATTTTAGCAGCTATACGTACGTTATATGATGGTATAAGTCTGCAGTTGGAATGAATTCTTAATATACCAAGTTAGATGTGTTAAAAAATGCCTTCATTCCCCAAGGCCTCTCTCTGCCGTTAATGGCCGCCGGCTGTTTTTAGTCCTGTAACTTCTCCCTCCACCACTAGGTGTCGTGGTGTCTTTCAGCTTAGCTGCCTGTTCCACCAGTAGAGACTGGAGACTGAGCTCTGGTGGTGCATGCAGTGCACTACATACAATGAGTCTGATAGAGAGAGGAGCACCTGTATTTATGACGGTATTGAAAAACATGCCTTCGAGATTTATACATACCCTTGTATACCGTGATACTGTGATACCGCCCTAGCCTAACACACCCTTTGTTTTCAATAATGATTTGCTTTTAATGCTGCAGTGTTTGATGACCCTATAGCAGCAGCTGGAAATATAAAAGAAAGAAACAGCTGGCTAAGGTGCTACACCCCTCAGAGCCTAAAATTTTAAATTAAATCACTGAGACATGGCAATGTAAGTGTCAAAATGCCAAAATTTTATGATAAATATTATTGTAGTTGCAAGGTCGGATGTGCTCTCTTTTACTTGATTTTGTTAAATAATAATAATGATTTAAAAACCAAATGCTATCTTATATTTTGCTCCTATAATTTGTTAACATTTTGAAATTCTGTAAATGATACGATATCACCATATTTAGATATTTATAACACAAAATCACCTCACTTGTGTCTTCTTGGCACAGATATATGGACCCATTTCTATATAGAAATTGTGATGTAATATGGCACACCTTCCTCACTGTCAAAATGTTTATAAAACCATGTAAAAAAAAGTTTAAAAAACCCATATAATAGATATTATAAAATGTATTAAAATCAATAACTATAGTATACTTCTTATATTGGATTATAATGATGCACATTTATTTGTTTATTTTTTCATTTATATTTTCCCAGGTCTAAAAGCCACAAGCTATTCTCCTGTTTTGGCATCAATCAGCCTCCATACAGACAGGCTTTCACCGCGGTTACTCGCCCGCCCTATAAGAGAAGGGCGCTAACCCAGCAGCTTTGCAATTATCTCTACCACAACTGTAGCCTCTTCCCCCTAAGAGACACGGCACCAATGAAAGGCCATTATGTGAAAAGAACGGACTAACAAACGTGTATGTGAAGGTAAGCCCGTTTATTTTCCGTGTAATTGTGATTTGGAAGGATGCGCTCCGTGGCCCGGCTGCCGCTCAGCATCAGCAGCATGGACATCAATGTATTCACATGTCCGCGGCTGACACGGTCGCTGTACATACATTTACTCTGTAAACTGCAACATGTTTAAAGATCAGTGATGAATATGACAGAGATTATGCGAGTCTTCATTATCTCTGCACGTTTGAAAGGATAAAATGGACAAAAGGCTTGTTCATCAGCAGCATCCGGTTGCATTAATCCTTCACATGGGGTTTTCTGTAATCCATGGGCATCTTCTGACATACAGTACTGCGCTGTAGCAAACATTATTTATGAAAAAGCCTAAAACAACCATGGAGTCTGCAGTATAACCTTTAATCCTAAATAACGCCTTAATTATATTTGTCGCGATTATAAGAGGACATGTAAATAATTCCCTCGTTTGTTGGCATAATTGATGAAAATCATAGTCCATAATCATATTGTGCCCCTGCCACGTGCCTCTGATTTATCGATCCCGCGAATCGATTACAGCATCTCTGTCGGAGAGGGGTTTCTATACAGGGAGGGTCCACTGCTGAGCTTCCACACGTAGAGACCAGGAATCAAAACGACTCTTCACCATGTGATCATATGTTTTCATTTTCATTATCAGCAGACAGTTTTAATGCGGTGCCAAATCTCTGGAGAAGCGCTGGCACTAGTCTAGTTTTCTTGCATCAGCTTCCTGGAAGCACGTGCAAACCGCTTGCATAGCTTGCAGGACATTTGTGGTATATTCTACGTGTCATTCAAAGCGTTGCATGCTTCGTTTCCTGTCAAATACACAATGATGCGCCGCTGTGGCCAGACACCCACACCTGCGCTCCGGGGGAGCATGCTTCATGGGCTCTATGTGATGCAGCAGACATGCATCACAAACAGCGCACAGGGGAATTCCCAAATTGTAAACCGCTGACCTTTATAGGC
>NW_024621269.1:0-1331 GCF_008729295.1 Plectropomus leopardus | reverse complement strand
AAACAAGAAAACAGTTAAATCATAAAATAAAAAAGTAAAATTAAAGTAAAAAATAGTCATTTAAATAAAGTGTAAATAATAATAATAAAAGTTTTGGAAATAAATTGGGTTTTTTTGGGGGGGGGGGTCTTTTCAAAATTGAAATCAGGAGCAGATAACATTAAATATTCCCAAATATTCACTATTAAATAAGCAACACTCAAATGTACAATTTGTAAAAAAAAAAACCTAAAGTAGCCTATTCTAAAATCTTCATTGGCGCATGACAACAGCAAAACACAAAAAAAAAGAAATCTCATATGAGCTAAAACTGTTTGGCAGATAATTTTATAGTCTTTTATAGTCAAAATATGAAAAACAAAATGAGTAATGCATTTTATTTAGGGCTTCAAAAACTTCTGTTTACTCTCAAATCCATACTGACTCCACTTCAGAAGGGTAAAATGTAACATAAAAAATTATTGATCAGTTTATAAAATATGATACATAATTTCCCCAATAAAAAACGAAACATAGATACACATAAAGTGATGCAGGAAAACACATTGATGGAGAAAAATTCACCTGAATACAAGAAATTAAGTGTTTGACGCTCAAAATATTACGACGAAACCCCAAACCCCCCAGTTTTATATGTGTGCTTTTCAGGGGAAAAAAAGCCAATAAAAACCAAAACAAAAATAAAATATGAAACAAACAACATAATAATCATAAAAAAGTGAAATAAACTGGCCAAGGATGGGTGATAAAACTTATTAAATGTTGTCCTGCAGAAGAAAGTTTTATGAAGGCATTTAAAAGCTGATGATGTAGTGTGTCTGATCTCAACCAGGTTTTTTGGGAACATTTTGCTTTAAAAGTAACCATTGGAACTGAAAATAAGATTTTAAAATTAATGCCTCCCATGACAGGCGGTCAGTATAAATTGGCTATTGGATCTGAACACTTTTTTGTCTTAATGTGTCCCTAAATTTAAAGGGAAAAGTCAAAAAGCAGCTGCTGTAGTCAACATTTCGTGTTCTCCTTCGTACATCAACTGAAAAACAATCAAGCAGCTTGATGTTGTTTGCTGTGAGCCAGCAGCACTTTAAAAGTCTTTCTCTTTGGACGCCTCATCGCCTGGCCGGACTCGTTAGCCTCGAGGCTTCAGATCCGCTTCACGCTGTCACTCTCGCCTGTCTTCTGTTTCCTGTCTGTCCTCGCCGGTCTCTGGGAAAACCCAATAAAACACTGAAGCAGCCGGAGAGCATTTCTTCTGTTGCTTCTCTTTTGTTTCATAGTTGCTCTATTTGTCGTTAATGATCCGTAGCATCGTAATGTATCAATGCTGT
>NW_024621268.1:0-1105 GCF_008729295.1 Plectropomus leopardus | reverse complement strand
TGCTTGTTTCATCCCAATCCCAAATATATTCAAATTATGATAACATAAAACAGAGAACAGCAGCAAATTTTTTTGAGCTTTTTTTTTTTAATCAGATTTGGGCCCTTTTAATATGTGATCCTAAATCTGATACATTTCTGACTGCTGCATGTGACGGCTGTGAGAATTGCCATATTGACTTTTATGTGTTTTCCCCCCACAGCCATGATTTTTCCACGTCATACTTTATTGTGCAGCAGCAGATCACTCAGCAGACAGTGTCGGAGCAGTCAGTTGAATCAACAGAGGGCTGCTATGACTTCGAGGGTAGACTGGCCCAGTGGCCAGTCAGTGGATCTCGACTGCGAGACAATGTCTAAATTTCTTTTTGTTTCTGGCTTTTCTGCTTTATTTAAAAGTGGCAATACATACATGCACACTATTTTTTTGTTATTATTCCAAATATGACACTATTCTGAATTTGATGCAGTCCAAGTAAACAGCATATTACACTTAAATATTCTGAATTAGGCTTTTTTCTGCATTTAGCGTTTCCAGATAAAGACATGTGGAATATGCTGCTATTAGTCAGGTTTTAGAGGCATTGTTTTGACATGTTTATACAGCATTCAGAGTGTTTACCCCAACTGGGGTTGACTTACAGTGAACTTGCTGGGCTGGTGTAAAAATGTAAAAGAAAGGCCCACATTTGTGGTCAGAAGAAAAAAACATTTCTAGATTAAATATGAAAAACTTGTATATCACAGTTTTGTTTTTTTTTTCGAATAGAGACAGTATGCCTCCTGTTTTGACAGCCTTATCATGAGACACCAACAATAATATTGGAATGAGGCCCTGAACATCATAGTGTTTTGGGGGAGCTGTCCTCTGTAAAACCCTCTTCATCACAGCTCCACCATTCCTGACTTGTCTCCCTCACTCACACATCTGTGCACAAAACTACCAGCAGCAGCTGCTAATAGAACCGGAGCTATGGCTTTTGTGTTCCTTTGTCTTTTCACCCTCATCCTCAACATAATGTCATCCAACCTGCGCAGTGCATTATTTGGAGCTGAAGCTTGCACTGCTTTATCATTCATTCATGATCCGTAACTGTTTATCCTGT
>NW_024621267.1:0-2563 GCF_008729295.1 Plectropomus leopardus | reverse complement strand
TGTGTGTGTGTGTGTGTGTGTGTGTGTGTGTGTTGTGCAAAAGGAGGGGCAAACTTCTAGAAAAGACATGGTGACTATGTTTGTGGCATTGGGTGTGTATATAGGTGGTGGCATGGGTGTGTATGGGGTGGGATGATTGTGTGTGTGTGAGGGTGTGTGAGGGTGTATGAGGGCGTGTGTAAGGGTGTGGTACGTCAAAGTGTGTGTTTATATCCTGGCGGCACGCAGCAGCAGCAGTCTGTGCATAAATAGGAGCATGTCAATGGTAGGTAAAGTGACGGTGATGTCATGGGTATTTTTCCAATAAGTGTGCTTCTGTGTCTGTGTGTGTGTGTGTGTGTGTGTGTGTGTGTGTGTTTCCTGTATGGATTTGCAGTGTCACTTTAACATTCATGTTTTCTCTTGTTTGTGTATGAGCCTGCACAAACGTAACGTCATTCATTCCTGTCCCCTGTTGTAGCTTTATAGATGATTATTGGATGATCCTAAATCAGGAATATTTTAACAACATCCATCAAGAAAACATTTTTTCCTGATGTGACCATGTAGCTCTTTTTAGCTGCGTACTTTCAACCAGGTAATGACAGTAATGGAGTGCTGCCGGACTTTCTACCCTCAAAAAAGAATTCACACAAAAAAAGGAATAGCAACACTGTCTTCTAAACAAAATCACAAACAAAAGCTTCTACACCAAAATCTCCACAACAGTGAACAATGCTAATAAAAGCTTCCCTTCTAAACTAAAGTAGTCACAACCAGTAACACAACCATACATGTTACAGCAGAAATGAGATTCAAAATTGTACAGACTAGACTAGATTAGCAAAATTAGAAGATTTAATGTTTACCTGGAGTTAAAGCTACATGTAGCAGTGTACTTGCAGCTGTGGAATGACTTTAACGGAGAATAGCGGCACTTTCTAGCGTGCAAAATCACCAATAAAAGCGTCTAAACAAAACCAGACATGTGAACAAAAATATTATCCGGTATTGGGGAGAGATTTACAACATCAGCAACAAGAATACACGTTTCCCTAATGCTGGCATGTAGCTACATGTAGCAGTGTACTTGCAGCCAGGAAATAACTGGAATGGAGAATAGGAGAATTACATACCATGTAAAATCACTAATATAAATGTCTAAACACAACTGGACATGTTCCAACTGGAATACGATCCAGTTTTGGGCACAAACAAACAACATCAGCAATGAGAATACAAGATACAATTCCCCAATGTTAGCATGTAG
Source organism: Plectropomus leopardus (assembly GCF_008729295.1). Classification (NCBI taxonomy): domain Eukaryota; kingdom Metazoa; phylum Chordata; class Actinopteri; order Perciformes; family Serranidae; genus Plectropomus; species Plectropomus leopardus. The sequence continues at coordinate 1,314 of NW_024621267.1, read as the reverse complement.
CTACAACAGTATAGGCTACGTAATGTAACACTTGCTGTAACATGAGTGTTGCTGATCATGGATACCTGAATACCATGGATACGCAGCTGAAACATGGTCTATAGCTTTGAATGTTATATTCTTGCATAATGCCCCACCCTACTATTCTGTTTTGACACACCGAGTAAGCCAAATGCTTGCAAAAAAAAAAAAACAAAGAAAGATACAGAGCATATTCTAACAAAATGTACAAAATCCAGATGCTGGTTATGTGGTCTTTCAATAGCTTTGCTTCAGTGTTGTTTTTGAGAGCAGCTTGTGTTCAAACAGGAACACTCATGTTGATGTTTGTGTGTGCTGTAAAGTCTTCCCAACACCATTCAATAGCCAAATTTAGGCAAGCCAAGAACATTTATGCTTGCATACACACTTCTGCAAAGTTCCACAAACTCATAAAACACTATATTCTTGCCACATTATGTAAACGTGATAAAATTTGCACATCATATTGCAGCTTTGGTCCAGCTGCGTCCCAGGAAAAATTGCATTATGATGCTAACGCACAGTAAACGTGCGACCCTTCATGCCAGCCACTGTGGGTGCTGGCCTCCCTTGTTGTGCTGGCATGGCACCTCCAATCAGCTGCCTGTAAAGCTGTCAGTAGGGACCGCAGACCCTGGAGGTACACAGCACTGGGCCCTGTTAAAAATCACCCCGCTCCTATTGCTCCTGAACAACACAGTGCCTACATGTTTTAGTGCATGTGGTTGAAGTAAAAGAGGGGAATTTCATAAAAAGGGTGGAGGACGAAGGACTTAGAGAAAGATATGCTGCTAATTCCCTTTTAAAAGCCATAGATCATCTCTCATTTTGTTTTCCAAAACAAAAAAAGGTCCCGTTAATTGTTTACCGCAGAGCGCTTAAGAGAAATTCCACAATATGAGGTCATTAGCTGAGGTTTCTGTCATGCACTCTGGCAGATCATATTTCTCTCAGAGTATAATTGTGTCTGCCTGCAGCTAATTATTTGTGTAAACCTGAGCAGGCTACTGCTGCTGGCTTTTATAGGATATATTAGTTATTTCAATTGACGTTGAGCACAGCAGGAAAACGGTAACAGGTAGTTAAAAAAGGGCTGACACTCTGAGTGTGTTTGTTATGGTTGGAGTAGGATGCCACACAAGTACTGAGACTCACAAAAGTAAACTAAAAACCACTGGATGAAACAGACTTGTTTACCTGACTAATAACTCGAATTAAAGATAGAAATAAGCTAAAAATAAAAGAGCTTATGGTACTACCTGGTGACCGGTACGTAAAAAAAGGATCCAGGGA
>NW_024621266.1:0-5125 GCF_008729295.1 Plectropomus leopardus | reverse complement strand
TTTTATGTATATATTTTATTTATTTTATTTTATTTTTTTTACTTAGAATGAACCATCATAATTAACTTATGAAAAAGTTAATTATGAAAAATTAAATAGATGACAATTTAAAAGTTTAATTTATTATCTCTTCTGCGTCATCATGCAGAGTATGGCTCAAAAACACTATATCCATATATTCTGGCCAACAACATGAGTACAGGACAGTGAACCTTTAGTTTAAAATGATCTAAAGGTATTTTCCAAAGTAAACACTTACAACAAACACTTTACCATCGCAAACTTTCTAAAATCATCTCATGCCACCCTCAGCATCAGATCCACTGGTGCCACTAGGTTCAGAACGAGGCTGAACTGTGTTTCATCCCACTTTTTTCAGGTCAGTTGAGTTAACTTGCCTCACAAACCTACTTATGCAACCACACTTCCCCAAACAGCGTCCCAAAGTGCCTTTTGCATCTGCTGCAGGCTATATCTGTTACACCCTGTCTGAAGCTTCAGCAGCGTGACTGCACTTGTCAAACATCCCCACACATCAACATGACACGCTCCATCCACTGCCAATCTGGGGAGTCAAAACGGATCGACGTGAGGCCGCAGACACCCGATCGGCCGCTACGTTTTCATCCAGAACTGATGCTAGATTTCTGAACATGACACAGTCTCCTTCTGCCCCATTTCTGAATACCCCTGGGTGATGCAGTGTGTAAGGAAGTGGCCTAATCAGTGAACAGGATGTGAAATGCTGTGTCTTTAATGGCACAGAAACATCAGACTCCTGCCTGTCTCTAAGTCGGCCTTTGACTAATTGTGCAAGCGTATTGCATCAGAAGAAATCGTCTATGTTTAGATTGCATTTCAGTTTGGTCCCTTTCCGCTGGAGATTAGGAGAGGAAGTAAAACCCCTGGATGCAGAGATAGGAGGTGGGGGGTTTATAGGAAATTGAGAGTAAATGATTAAAATGGATTATAGCCGTGTGCCTGATTGCCCAGACCCGATTCCTAAAACACAGACACCCTTTTCCTCGGGGAATAGAAAGTGCGAGGGATGAGGTAGTGGATGGATCGGATGTGATAAAGATTAAGCAAACGCATTAGAAGCCAGATATCAGGGGTATTCGGATAAAAGCAGGCGATAAAAGCCAAGCAAACTCCCGCTTTTGACAATTAAACAAACCAAATTAGTCTTTTTGCTGTCGGCCGCCCTCAAGCTCCAACAAGCTTTAGCATGCGAGATCATAAAATAAATTCAAATGCAATAGTTGCCCATTGATTTCAGTGAAAAAGGCAGTTATTCATAGTTTTTCTGTGCTGTTACCCTTCAAAACCCAGAAAATCAAAGCTAGAGACAATCTGTCTCATATTAGTCAATGAATTCAGCTGAGATGTTTAACCCTTTGAAACCAGAGCAAACAGGCTTGAACACAGGAAGAGGGCAATGACCAATGAAAGAAACAAGCAAAATGTTTGCAAGAAATAGTAAAAAGGAAAAGGAAATTACCTTTTAAAAGGTCCTTAAAATATATTATCATAACTCAGATAATTGTAAATATTTAATCATGATAGTTATGAATATATTTTTCTAAATCTTCTAATTTCTTGCATTATGTTTGTAAGCTGAAAGAAAATAGTTCCAACATGAAACTGCTCACAACAAAGTCTGCAGATTTTCTTGATTCATGATTTCTGGAAAGAGACATCACTGTTTTTCAAACTTCCTTTTTTAGGCATTTTGAGCAGCACAAGCCGCATACCATCTCGTTCCATTGTATTGGAGAGAAGACCAACATCTCTGCGGACGATATCTTCAACACTCGGCAACTCACACCAAAACTATCTAGACTGATAAACAGCACAACAGCTAAGAGGAAAAATACGTATTTTTGATTTTGGCATGATGTGTCCCTTTAAGATACTATCATAGCTGACAAATTTAAAGGCTCCTTTGCCTCTCTGCGCCGCGCAGGCCTGTCCTCGCTCCCCTCCACATTCCCTGTGATTTACACCAAAAGCAATTACAGATATGTTAAACCCGTTCGGTGTTGACCTACGCGGAGTGACACGCGTCAACGCCTATGGTCCACACGGCCCCCAGCCGGCCATCCAGCCAGTCGGCAAGCCAGCCAGTGGGGTGGAAAGGATATAATCAAAGGAGGCCAGGAGGACGCTGACATCTGGGAGTCTTTGTGCTGTAGGCCTAATTAGATGCCAGGGTGGAGGGAGGAGGCGCGGTGGGATAGTGTGTGTGTGTGTGTGTGTGTGTGTGTGTGTGTGTGTGTGTGTGTGTGTGTGTGTGAGAGAGACCAGAATGGGAGGTTGTTTGAGGTATAAGGGGGGGGGGGAACTCCCTTTTTTAACATCTGCTCCAGGAACAAGGAAGGGCCCAGCTGAGGTCACACAGCCCCAGACAGCTCCAAACTACAACAGGGAGGGATAACGTGAGGGGATAACAGCTTAATGATAACACTTAAACCCATTGAGAGATCGCCTCGCAGAAAACAGACTGTGAGCCTCATGGATAAACGCCGATAATAAGCCCAGATTGTCCATGAATATGGATCGTCATGGCTCTGGTTTGATACTGTTCCTTTGTAAAGCTGGGAAGAATTAGGCAGCTGTGCACTTAACTGCAATCACCAACCTTTTAGGACTAATCCTGCACATACAGTAAAAGGTCCGCTGAAGACACACTGTTGCTCCGCCCTCTGGCTTTTGGCTCCGCAGCGTTACAGAGTCTCTGCCACAAGTGACAATACTGCCCTTTGTACCCAGTACAGTCGGGCATTCACCCACGCATTTCTCATTTCACACTGTGTAAAGAGTCGCCACAAGTGAGAAATCTTTGTCATGGTGCGTTCACACACAGATATCAAGTGGGTGAAGTGTGCGGCTTGAACTTCGCCCCCTTTTCTCATAAAACAAAACCTCCCACTGCAGTGACATTTGCAATAAATGAATGTCCTACATTTGTTTTGGTTTTTTTTTGCTGTGAAATGATTTAGTCACGGGTTATACATTAACCCTTTGCAAACTGAGCAAATTGGCTTGATTTCTCAGAAAACAGAAAAAAGGCAATGAGTAACTGAGCAAGAAATAACCCAAAAAAATAGGAAAAAAGAGTAAAATGTACAAGAAAATTACCTGAAAATTAGGGAAAAAACATTAAAATAAACATTTTTTTTAAAATGCTTGAAAAAGCTAATTATTTCTTAAGATCTTAAATATAGAATTATGTTAATTCTCAATAAAAAATGTATAGATTTTTGTCTGAACTTTTTCAAAAATAATTTTTCAAATGTAATAATTCCCTGCAATTTGCAGGACATGTCTTGTGAGGCTGCCCATTGGCTTTTTCCCATGTTTTCAAAAGAATAAAAATAAGCTTACTCTAGTTTCAAAAGTTTAAATACTTGTAAAGGCATCTGAATGCAGCACAAGAAAAGTGATGCCAATCCAGGTTTCAAAGGGTTAACCCTTTTTAAAAAATAAAGGGTATTTCTAGATTTTTTTAGGATTTCAGGATGTTTCTATGATGTTAGCCCATTTTCTGGATTTTAGGACATTTCTAGGATTTAAGGATGTCAGGGCATTTCTAGGATTTCAGAACATTTCTAGGTTTTTAGGACATTAGGGGTTTAGCTCAGGCCTCTGTCTGGGGTTGCAGAGGATCCTTCACTAGCACTTTTTCTGATAAACCAGCTCTATTATTGATGCTGTTTTATGCACTCTGGCACCTTATGTAAACTAAAACTACAAAAATAAGTTACCAGGGTGGATCACTTCATTTTTAATGTAAATTTCAAAATGATTCAGGGGCCGCACAGCACCCAGTCGGGTTCAGATTTGGCCCGTTGGCCATAAGTTGAGTATCACTGGCCTGAGAGAAGGGGATTCCAGGCCTCATGAGTTTTCAATTAGTGCTCACATTTATTATAAACCTGCTGAAAAGACAAAGAAAGAAAAGCCTCTTGGCCAAATTCTATGATCAATAACGCCCCAAAAAAGAGCAATGCCAGGAAGTGCCAGGGCCTGAAAATGGATGGGATTGGACATTGATTGGTGCACCCCCTTTTGCCCCAGGAACCAATTCATTTTGTCTCCATGCCTTGAATGAGGGGGGAGCCTGAAACGGGGTCAGCGCAGAGGCATCCCCCACCGGTGCGGAGCCTAGCTCTCTCTTTATTTTTCTTCTGAATGATTCATCCAGATTGCCATGTCCGGGGAGAAGAATGAATGACCGGGAAGATTATACGTTTGAGTCTCGCTTTTTAATTCGCCCACTACACGGTGGGGAAGTGGGAGGGAACGGTGAGGGGGTGCCATTACTTTCCATTCATTGAGGAGAAAATTGAAGCATGCAAGTGTCTGATGTGGGGCTTAATGTGTGGAGAGAGAGGTCCATCTGTATTCTCACAGCACAGATGGTCGACGCTGATCGGATGTTTTGAGTCCCTCTGCTGGCCGGCCTGTCTGATCCTGCCTCTGCATGTGTCCCGGTACAGTTGGCACGACCAACTGTAGCCTGGCATGGCCTAACGTGGAATTACAGCGTCTGGGAGCCTCGAACAATAAACCATATTTTACACTGCTCTGTTGTTGTTTTTCTGCTGTCAGCAAACCAGTCATTATGCTGAATGTCTTTTTTCTGAATTTTTCCAGTGTGTGCTCACTCAGTGTTCAAACCATGCTGGTAATCATAACAAGTTTAAAGTATTTATCACATGAGCGTGAAAATGAGAGGCTTATCGTCAAGGCTAATGGGTCAGTTTAACACTCCCTTCAAAATTAATGTTGATGATGCAACTAAAGGAGTGTCTTAATCAAGACCAGGCAGAACATGTGCAAATCTTTATCACCTTCAAGATCATACTGCATGAGCTTGTGTGCATGTTAGGTATTTAAAGGAATACCTCAGCCCCCAAATGACCTTTGGTATGTCAATTACTCACCTCACCCCCCGTTACACTGTTTTTCTCGCATACCTTCACGGTGAAGGAAGATGCCAGAATGAATTAAAGTCATAGGGGTCCACTTTTAACAAAACTATATCAAAACATCAGTTTATAAACTCTCACACATCTCCTGCAGTATAATCCAGGTATTATTAGACTAATTATTGTCTTAT
>NW_024621265.1:0-2795 GCF_008729295.1 Plectropomus leopardus | reverse complement strand
GAGGCTCCTATGGCCTGGAGAGCTCGCTTCTTTGAGTACCGAGCCTACAGACCTTTGATCAAGGAGTACTTCAGAAACGGTGCTAAATGGACCACTGCTCCCAAACCCACTATGGCTGATGAGCTGTATGATCAGGTGAGGCCTTATCTTGTGAGATTAGAACAGCACAGCAGCAGCACTTTTTAACCTCACCACAAAGTTATCCCTGCATTAAAACGCCTTGTTTAGGTTCTTCTTAATTCACTGAACTCTTTGTCATGCACTGTTTATTGCCCTGTGCATGGCAAGAGATTGCTGATGAACTGTTACATCATTGTTGCATGGTGTCTGTCAGGACTATCCCATCCGCACAGTGGAGGACAGACACAAGCTGGCTGCTGAGGGGAAGTTCGTGACCACAGAGCACGAGCCCTGCTTTGATGCTGCGGACTTCATCCGAGCTGGGAGGGACCTTTTTGTCCAGAGGAGTCAGGTATGACAGCTATTAAATCTGTGAGGTGTCCACTATCTGATATGGAGGGAGATTTTCCATAGGTGCAAATTCTGAAGTCCAAGTTAAATGTCCATTGCAACGTGCACAACGAATGATTAGATAAATGTTTGGTACTGCTAAACTGTAGATGACCTATAGCAGTGATACTCAACTCAAGCCCTGATAGGCGACCCACTGACCATATTCTAATTAACAACTGCAATTTCTTTGTACTTTTAATGTAAACAAGGTGCCAGACTGCATTAAATAAGTATCAGAATAGAGCTTGTTTATTTAGTCTCCCCGACCCCTGACAGGTCAGAGCTAAGCCCCAAATGTCTTAGCTTCTTGGCACAGATACTTGAGGACAGCAACCGTGAAAATGTTGAAAACAGGCAATTCATTCATTATATATACTGATAAACATTGTTAATATTTGTTAGTTAACTGGGCCCCTGGCCTCCTGTCATTCTGCACAAGTGGCCCCTGGAAAAACAAGTTGAGTACCCCTGACCTACAGGCATCTCTGTGTGTTTGTGAATACAAATTTACTTTTTATTTGCTCAAAAACTATACAGGTACATGAAAGTTCAAGCATTTGTATAACTAAACATACACCATACATAAATTCCTAACACTTCTTCTACTGTTTTTATTTTTATTCTTTATTTATTTTTTGCAGGTTACAAATTACATGGGTATTGAGTGGATGCGCCGCCATTTGGCTCCGGACTACAAGATCCACATCATTTCATTCAAGGATCCAAACCCCATGCACATTGATGGCACTTTCAACATCATCGGGCCAGGACTGGTGCTGTCAAACCCTGATCGTCCATGTCGCCAGGTACTGCTGGATGCTTTTCATTTCTCACAGTGTCCTGTGCTGTCCTCTTGTGGACTGATACCTTAACTTGACTGACATCATAAAGAGCTCCATGTTCACTTCTTCTCTTTGTCCTTTGACCTCAGATTGAAATGTTCCAGAAGGCCGGCTGGACTATTGTGAAACCTCCGACACCTCTGATTCCTGATGGTGACTGCTTAAACTGGTCTCCTCTTACATAAGCAAAACATTTTTTTTGTTTTTTTACTGAAAACAACCTCAACATTTCTCTCCCTTCCTGTGTAGACCACCCACTGTGGATGTCCTCCAAATGGCTGTCCATGAACGTCCTGATGTTGGATGAGAAGCGTGTTATGGTTGACATTAATGAAAGCAGCATTCAGAAAATGTTTGAGAGCCTCGGTAAGTTTGATAATTCAAGTTTTTTTTTGTCCGATTTTGAATTGTTTAATGGTCCAATGTGTCAGATTTAGGGTGGGGGGTTTTTTAATATCTTTCATGCCAAGGACTCCTTAGCTGAAAGACAGATGGAGCAGGGACTTTCTACCAAATATTTTGTTTAATACTGAATTGCATTTTAACTGGATGGATGGAGATTGTCAGGCAGAGAGCCACGCCAGCCTCAGGCTGCAGTCTTGACCTGTATTTACTTTTTAGGTTGGCCAGGGAGGAAAGTCCACTGGTCACAAAGATAAGGTTATGCAAAAGGAAAAATGTCATGTATTCACATTTATTTATATTTTAATTTTTGAAAAGGAAAAAAAACAAACAAATAATAGTTTGGCACCCCCCTGCAGTAACTCTGAGGAGCCCTTGGCAGTCACAGTGCACCTGTTGAAGACCTAGTATTTATGGGCATCTATCAGCAGAAATATACAGTATACAATATTCATCGCTATGTTTTCTTCAGTGTATAGTCACCTGCAAATAAGAATCCTGTTTTTCGTTCTCTTACAATGAGCTGGTTATATACACATTTGGAGCAGGTCCCCTACCACAGAGTCCACCATGTTGTTCTACAGCTACAACAGAGAAATCACAAATCACTGACCCCAGACAGGACATTTGTGTTTTCACATCAGCCACCTTAGTTCCACTCGACTTGCACATGAGAGAAGTTTCAGTTGGCTGCATTCTGCCACCTCACCACTAGATGCTGCTAAGTCTTACACATTGGACATTTAAGATACATTTCAACAGATGTTTTGATCATCCAACTTATCTGTTAGGAGAATACACTGTATTTGATGCATAAATGTGTATTTGTTGCAGGTATCAAGACCATAAAGGTGAATATTCGCCATGCTAACTCCCTGGGTGGTGGCTTTCACTGCTGGACAACCGATGTCCGCCGCCGCGGTACCCTGCAGTCCTACTTCCACTAGCCTTGCCAGAAACAGGCAGTTTTTATTGAGCTTTAAAGATTAAAGCCTCAGTCCGGAATATTAATTCCACTTTAATTATTGAATCTTTATC
>NW_024621264.1:0-4807 GCF_008729295.1 Plectropomus leopardus | reverse complement strand
TTGCTATTTACGTGCCTTAATTTGTTCTGCAATATCACAATCAGTGTTTAAACTGTATGAATCTACAGTCAAATGATATTTTATAGCATAAAAAAAAAATATCGGCTGATATCTGTCTGCTCTGCTGATACAAGGGTCATATGGTGTTGAAACACAAATTCATTATCGGCAGTATTCAGTATATGAAAATTCAGGAGACAAGGAGACTGTTCGTTGTGGACCTCCATTGTTTTAGGACTGTGCCCTGTCGTTCAAGACCTAAGGGATGGATCATCCCTTTCTGTAGTCTTTCCAGAATCGTGCTAGGCTGTGTCATGCTAGGTTCCTGCCTTACTACTATGCCACTTTCTGGACTTTCGTAACTTTTCTATTCCAGTCCCTTACTCTCTACTCTGATCCTTTCATACTCCTATTTTCACCTCTTATACTCTCATCCTCTACCTCCATCCTCTACCTTCAATCAACTTCCTGTCTCTCAACTGAACTTGTTGTAACTTGACTAACCTTGTCTTTCAACCCAACTTCCTGTTTCACACCTCAACTTCCTGTCTCTTGAGTGTCCCTCCTAACTCACAACCCAACTGCATGTAACTTGACTGACTTTCCTGTCTTTTAACCTTACTTCTTGTCTTTTCCCCAACTTCCTGTCTCTCAACCCCACTTCATGTATTCAACGTTCCCTTTAGCTCTATGCTTGCTTCGGGTTCAGCTCAGTCTTCAAAATTTGCTTGTCCCAGTAAGACTTGAACCACCAACCTCAGGCACACAAACCCCATGATTTACCCACTGAGCTAAAGCTCCAGACACTTCACATTGTTAGGGAAAATTCAGTATTCAGTATGTGAAAATTCAGGAGACAATTGTGTGTTTTTGAACTGTTTAAATGTTTGTTGAAAGGTACGTCATCGATGACTTATATCAGCAGAGCAGACAGATATATCAGCTCATTTTTTATTTTACTTATTCCATAAAAATCAAATGTTACCTGTCCCAAATAGGACATGAACTAGCACCCTTAGGTACACTAACCACCTGATTTACCCACTACGCTAAACCTCCAGACACTTCACTTCGTTTCGACGTTCCCTTTAGCTCAGTATTGGCAGTGATGTCTGAGTTTGGTAATCAACTGAGTTTTCAACACTCATATCAGTTAAGTTTTTGACAGGGAAAATTGGCCATTCAGTATATGAAAATTCAGGAGACAAGGAGACAATTGTGTGTCTTTTAAATGTTTTAAGTGTTCTCTATTAGAGCAGAGCAGAAAGATATATCAGCCAATATGTTATTTTATTTTATTTATGCCATGAAAGTCAAACATCACTGGTCCCAGATAAGACTTGAACCAGCAACCTCAGGAACACTAACCACCTCATTTACCCACTGACCTAAACCTCCAGACACTTTTTCATGTTTCTGTCGTTCTGTTGAGCTTAAACTTGCAATCTCATGGTTTATGAGTAAGTGTTTGGACAGACCGGGCCAATGCATCTGAGACTTCACCTGTCTTTTACCTTGAATATAGCTCTTTGCTTTGGATAACTGACTTTAAATTTCACCTGCCCTGGATAAGGATCAAAGTCTCAACCTCATGAATTCCAAACCTCAATTAAAGCTGCAAGTAGCAATGAAAGGGCCCTCGCACCCCACGTTAGTCGGGGTACTGGTGAACTTTAAAAAAAATTTTTAAATAAAATCGGCAAGCCTCTGTTTCTAGATGTGCCACAGCTGAGCAGCGCTGCTCAGGTTCTGTGCTGCCCATGCATGCAGTGTGTCCCGGACGTAAGGTGGCAGTGGGTCTTAATTTTAGTTATAATGCATGCATGGCATGTGTTTGGAGATTTAGAGGTGAAAAAATATTTGTGTTAACTGATTAACAATTACCTACATATGCTTTTTATTCCAGGCACAGATGACTGCACCGCAGGGTAATCTGGGAGATTTTCCCCTTTTGGCTCCGGCCCATCCTGTTGTCCCTGCTGTTCAGACTCCTCTCTGGGGAAGTGGAGTTGATGCAGAAACCTCTGCAGCTGGCCAAGACTTAACTGGAGCTCCTATAGTCCCAGCTCAAGCCTCCATCTCAGCTCCAGCCCAAGTTGAAACTCAAGCCCCAGCACAAACCCCAGCTGTGCTCCCAGCACAAAACCAACCACCAATCCCCGTATCAGCTCAAGCTGCAGTCATGCCTCAAACTCCAGCTTCGACCCAAGTTCCAACAGCAGTGCAACCCATAGCCTCAGCCCCAGTTCAAGCACCGGTCTCTGCACCAGGTCTCGCTTTTGAATCACCAAAAGGCTCATCAACAAGCTCAGATACATCCTCTGCAACTGGTAAACCCAAACTCTCAGTCCCAAATTTAGGTTCTGCCTCAGTATCTGTCACGCTGCCAGCCCCAGCTCCTGTCGCATCTCCGGCTCTGCAGCCTGCTGGCATCCAGACAGCAGCCTCAGTGTCTGAGGGTGCCAGCCTGCCCACAACTCAGCAAAACCTCCAGTCAACATCTGCATCCAGCACCCTTCAACAAGAGCCCTGTGTGGAGGTAAAATTTGTACAGTTTTAAGAGGAATACTGATCCATGAGCATATGCATAACCTAAAAACTTTATTTTTGCTGGATAAAAATTCTCCCTGTCAAATCACATTCACATCAGTTTAATAGCTCCATCCCATCTTGACAGCAGCTTATTCATTAAAGGTTAAAATAACCCTCAAGGTCAACGCTGGGAACACACCGTTACATCACTGCTGGTGCGATATACAGGGTTACCACAGTCATGGAAAACCTGGAAAAGTTGGTAAATTTGACAATCACATTTTCCAGGCCTTGAAAAGTCATGGAACTAGTAAAAAAATCATCGAAAGTTTTGAAAAAGTCATGGAAAAGTGTTGTGTGTCACAAATTAAATTACATTAATGTAAAATAACGGTGAATTTTTTGTAGCTCACAATATAACGTAACTTTTATATGCATCAGTGTGTTACAACGTGTGTTAAAACATGGTTTATTTATTTATTTTTTATATGGGCTTTTTTCTTTTACTTCTTTTTAAAAATTTGGCGATTTTGTTTGGCGATATTTTTGGCAATTTTTATAGAAAACTTAAAAATTTGGTGCAATTTTTTTTCCATAAATTTTTGAAAGGCATGTTTTCTATAAAAAAAGAAATCTCCAAAATGACACCGTTTATCATAGCCAGAAATTGTTAAAAACATAAATTATTTCTGAATTTTCAATTTTCCAACAGTCCGTCATGTTGGGTTGCTGAAATAATTTTTTTCAAAGAGTTTGAATGTTTCTTATGTATAAAAATGCTGTGTGGGTATAGGAAAAAAAATAGGTCATTGAAAAGTCCTGAAAAAGTTTTGAAATTTTGTCCATGACAATGTGTGGGAAACCTGTATTTAGTCTTGCAATAATTCATCCTTGTATAAAATAAAACCTTTACCAAGTTATCCTAACCGCTTTTCCCCTGTTTTCTGTCCTCAGGATGTGCTTCAGGACAAACCTGTAGCTTTACCCAGTTATACCTATGACAGGTGTGTGTAAAGTTTTTATTGTCTGTCACATCTTTACAAATTATCTTATGACATAACTGTGTGGGGAAAATGTATCACTAACGAGCGTTTACAATTTTTCTTTTATAGTATCAACTCTGATGTGGCGTCTGGTAAGGAGACAAGTGATGGCTATGACAGCTTGGCTAGTGGAGGGAAGGGGGACGGAAAACCCAGGAAACACCACCGCAAGTCTGCCCGCACACGCTCCCGACAAGAAAAGACCAGTAAACCCAAACTGAGCATGCTGAATGTGAGTCACGGTGTCATTAGTGACAGTTTGAAGTTAAAATTACTCAAAGTTTGTTTGATTGTAAAGTGTAACTGTTGTTCGCTCAGGTTTGCAACACCGGAGATAAAATGGTCGAATGCCAGCTGGAGACTCACAACCACAAAATGGTGACATTTAAATTTGACCTGGACGGAGACGCTCCAGAGGAAATTGCCACTTACATGGTGAGCTGAATCTTTTACAGTTTGCAGTTTCATGTCATCTATTGGTGATATTCATCACGTCGTTTAAAATGTTTAAACCTGTATGTCTGCAGGTAGAGAATGGGTTTATCCTCCTGTTAGAGAAGGAGATCTTCATTGACCAGCTAAAGGACATTGTGGACAAAGCTGAAGACATGCTGAATGAAGACATGGAGGGGGAGAGGGCCTCCACGCTGAGCTGTAGTCCTGAACAAGGCCAGATTTCTGAGGGGCTGGTGGGAGAGGTAAGAGGGGGAGATCTGAGTCAGTGCAGATACATTACACGTGCTGATACATAGATTGTGCTTTAGTCTTACTCTTTTAACCTGTAAGGCCGTACATGGACTTGCACCTCCTCACTTATCTGAGCTACTTAGACTACGCACGCCCTCTTTGATCTCTTAATGCTGGTTTCCATGTCAATCCTTCAGTCAACAAAAAAATGAGTTTGCTTTAAAGCATTTGTCTGCTATGCCCCTCATCTCCAGATAAGCTCGCATGTCAAAGACGCCGGTTCCGTTAAAATCCTTAATTCAAGACCCTTCTGTTATACACTTAATTATAGCCTACTCTTGGATTTTGAATTTAGTTGTTTCAATCACCTCTTAAACCATGTGGGGTGTTTTAATTTTTATTATTCATCTATTCATTCAAACATCCCCATTAACATTGATGTTTTTAATCTGGTTGCTTTATTTTAATTTTTACTGATTATGATATTCAAAAATCATATTCAAAAAATCCCTTTTAAATGATTTTTTAAATTATTTTCTATATTA
>NW_024621263.1:0-3187 GCF_008729295.1 Plectropomus leopardus | reverse complement strand
GGATTAGCATGTGTATGTATATGTTCAAAAACAATAAATATATTGTTTAAAAAAAAAAAAAAAAAAAAAAAGAATAAGATAAAACAAATAAAGCTGCAAAAAAGAATAAAAGAAAAAGAAAAAATGAATTTTCTACAAGAAGATATATTACGAAAGTTGATGAGGAACTTTTAAGAAGCTCATTAGTCTGCAAAATAAATATAAACATATTTCTGTAACAGAATTTTTAATATGTATGATTATATATGATGAACAAATACATATGCAGTTCTCTTAACATTTTCACACTTCTTAATAGATTTTTAGCATTTTTTTTAGTATTTTTCTATGTCTCTTTTTCAGGACATTTTTTTCAACTTTTACTTATTTCTTTCTATTTTGGAGGGTAATTTCTTGCCTGCTGATGCACATTGACTCTTTTCCACATTTTCAAAATAAATCAAACCAATTTGCTCAAGTTTTAAAGGTTTGAATGCTTGTGAAAGGTGTGTGAATGCTGCAAAACAAAACTGATGAAGATCCGGGTTTCAAAGGGTTAATCACACTGTCACTTTGTCTTGCAATTTTATCGTCATCATGTTTATCTTTTTTCATTTAAGCTGTATACAAATCATGTTTTTTTTTTTCATTTACATTCTTTATCCATGCTTATTTCTGTCCTTGTGCTGCTTAAAAACAGAATTTCCTCTCTGGCGATCAACACAAGTTTATACTATCTTCTATTTTGCAGAGACGGAGCTTTTATTTTTGTAATGAGATGTGTCTTTCTTATTTTACAGAGTGAACCACTTTTCTTTTTTTTCACTCTAAAAGCAACAACAATAAAAACAAAGAAATAAAAACTTTGAACATGGGGTGTTCAGAATTTAGGGTAAATGAATAGAAATAAAAATACAGATTTGAGTGATAGTCTCCTGAAGCCTAATTAAAAAGGTCATCCCAGTTCTCTACAGATGGGGCATCTGGCTGGAGCTTTTCTTGCAGCTAAACTCAGTATTCCTAATAAGTATTTTGTTTTTGTAGATGTTGAGAGTAAAATGCCAACAGGAGCTCATCCCTCTTAAATGTGATTGTTATCCTAAATATAGTTTTGTTTTGTTTTTGTTTTTAATTTGACATTTGTTCACATACTGATATCCAGCTGATAAAAACATATAAACTCCTGCCTGAATCGTCTGCTGAGCATCATTTTAGACTCAGGAGTGATGATATCAGGTAGCTTTGAGGTTTGACCTGAGTCCTGACGCTCTCTCTGTCTGTCCCTCTGTCTCTGTCTCACCCTCCGTCTCTCTCTAGGATGTTGACCCTGTAGGTCAGCGACCCCGTACATCCCACACACCATGACCAGCGTCAACTCTCCAGCCTGTCTGCTCGCCCGCAATCACTTCTATAGAAGTATGTCCACACACACACACACACACACACAGGAGTAAAGGTAGCAGGAAATTGTAGGAGCACGTGTGTTTTTCTAGGAAAACTGAACCTCCGACCTCGCTGGCTGAACTCTGCCTTCCTCCATAGATAGCACTCAGTTATCTGGTTGATACTTTCAACACTAATGTACAGCCGATAAGTTTGATCTGGCACAGAAAGTAAGATTAATGTATATCTGTATGGAGCTGAACATGATATGTACAGCTAACATGGACTTTGTCAACACAACAAGGCAGGTTTTTGTCCGAAACGAAGTAAAAACCGTTACCAAAACTAGGGTTGAGATAAGTATCTGTTATTAGGGATAGGAACTTTTCATTTTTATTGGTACTGATACCACTATCAAGATACCTTACCGATCCCAATTTTTATCGATACTACTATTTGGTAAAAAGTAGTTTTAAATATGTATTATAAGATCTCTACTATCCATTTTATATTGGTGGGAAAACAAATTTCTCAGCCAAACAACTATATTATTCAAGTTTCTCGCCAAAAACAACATTTTCTTTTTCTTTTTGATTTCTCATTTGAACACATTATGATGATGAAAATAAATTATTTTTGCAACAAAAATTGCATTTCCCTTCATCCTTATGTTTATCTTTATTTTTTTGGTCCTTGGTTGGAAAAAAATAAGCAAATTGAAAAATGTCTGCTTGGACTTTTAACAGACCAAACAATTATCAAGAAAATTATCATAAAATGAACAAAGAAAATAATCCATTGCTTTCCAACCATAATTTTAATTTTAGATAAAAATGACACAATTAACTTGTTCTACCCATTTAAATGGGAATCTTTTCGTTTGTCGTTTTTGTTGGTAAAAATAATTTAAAAATCTTATCATCAGAATCTCTTTTTTAGTTCATAAACAAAACAATTAAGCAAATAAATGGATAAATAATTGGCTAATTAATTTTTATTGTCATATAGTTTTTTGTATTAGTTATACTAAAATTTCAAAAAATTATTTATCAACTAAGCCCTATAAACATGCAGGGAACCAAAACAAGTGATTTGAAGATGGCATCATACTGTTGGCCCGGATGTACATTTTAATGCGCATATTTTGACTAATTTATCACATTTTAGAGATCAAATAATTTATTAAAATATTAAGTAACTCACTGGCCTATCAATCAATGGCACAAATTCACTCCAGCACCAACATAAATACATAATAAATAATTTGCCTTTGCCTGGAACTAAAAGAGGTTAACTGAGAAAACCCAAGTGAAATCTAAAAAAGATCCTTCTCACATGAACAACCATGAGCACGCATGCTTTAAAACATGCAAACATCCCCACATGAACACGAAACACACATGCCAAAAACACACACTGTACATGCAAACACTGAATCAGCACATACGCAGACTTCAGGTCTGGCTTTGTGTCGAGCTGCACGTGACTTTTATTACTTTCTGCTCACTTTGTGGGAAAAAGAGCATG
Organism: Plectropomus leopardus; assembly: GCF_008729295.1. Lineage (NCBI taxonomy): Eukaryota > Metazoa > Chordata > Actinopteri > Perciformes > Serranidae > Plectropomus > Plectropomus leopardus. Next base: position 298 of record NW_024621263.1, on the reverse strand, counting down.
TTTTTGAACGAGTGCCAAGAACACTGAAGCAGGTAGAAACTCACCTTAAGAGAAAAACAACAGAAAAACGTCAAAACATCACGCTTTGATGAAGTCCTCTGCCGTTGTTCACCTATGTTAAGATTAGTTTCTAACAGGGACATTTTGTCACTAGCAGCGTGGATATAAATAAATAAAGCCACACTAAAAAATAATAAATTAATGAATGTTGTTTTTTTTTATAATAATGATTACTAAGTTAAAATAAACCTTTACTGATCCCCAGTGGAAATTCAAATGTTGTAAGAGATTACCCACA
>NW_024621262.1:0-2527 GCF_008729295.1 Plectropomus leopardus | reverse complement strand
TTCCCTCAATGTTTTCTCTAATTCGTCATATTTTAGCCTTTTCATCTTATTTAAGTACGCTGTCCTTGAAATTAATTTTCCTCTCATTATTGCCTTTACTGTATCCCACATGATGACTGGATTCACCTGACTATTCTTGTTGTCCTCTATGCATTCGTTAATTTCCTCCTTAATCTCCTTTATAACGGTCTCCTTGTTTAAAATACTAGTATTTAGTCTCCATAATGTGGTCGTCCGACTGTTGTTTATATGGAAAGATAAATAAATTACATTATGGTCTGACATATCTGCTGTTCCTATTGAACACTCCTTCACTCCACTCTGTGTGTGTGTGTGTATGTTTTAGTGTGTGTGTTTTAGTGTGTGTGTGTTTTAGTGTGTGTGTGTGTGTGTTTTAGTGTGTTTGTTTCAGTGTGTGTGTTTCAGTGTGTGTGTTTCAGTGTGTGTGTGTGTGTGTGTGTGTTTTAGTGTGTGTGTTTCAGTGTGTGTGTGTTTTAGTGTGTGTGTTTCAGTGTGTGTGTGTGTGTGTTTTAGTGTGTGTGTTTCAGTGTGTGTGTTTCAGTGTGTGTGTTTCAGTGTGTGTGTGTGTGTGTGTTTCAGTGTGTGTGTTTCAGTGTGTTTTAGTGCGTGTGTTTTAGTTTGTGTGTGTGTTTTAGTGTGTGTGTTTTAGTGTGTGTGTTTTAGTATATTTTAGTGTGTGTGTGTGTGTGTGTGTGTGTGTGTGTGCGCGCGTCTCTTACGGGCTTCCTGAAGGGCAGGAGGATTTGGCGTCTGAGAACGTGGAAGTAGTTTCCTGGAGACGAACAGTTGACAACGATCCAGTTACAGTCGTACAGCTGACGCACCGCGAAGTCCTCCGTGATCGTCTGAGACGCACAAAGAAGAAGAAGAATTAGGAGGAGACGCCAGCTGTTGGGCGTGCGTCGCCCCCCGGTGTCTGACTGCAGGATAGGTCATAAAGCCCGCCCCCCCATGTTCGTGAACGGGACATAAAGACTCACCAAAGAGAGCACACCAAAAATAAATGTTTCTGTCCCTGAGGCTCGCCGTCCTCACCCTGATGTTCGTTCATCTCTTTGTTTATGTGCTCAGTTTGGTTTTAATGAGTAATCAAATTATTCAAAAGGGAGCTTTTCTGCCATGATTGACAGCTGTGACAGCCAATCACTGCGCTCGCATTCAATGGAGCTGCTCGCGATTGCCCGAACAGGTGTTTTGGCGAGAACTCCCCAACCGCGGATGTCACTATTGCGCAGACTCCGCCTCTCAATGACATCACCCTCAAAAGATGGTAGCGTCCGTATCTCGGATATTTTGACATCACGAAGCTCAGCGGGGGTCAGTGGGAGCTACGGACGTAACAATGCGTAGCGAGGCCTTTGAAGATCAATACAAAATACGTGAGATTCAAATCGGCGAGATGGAAACTGACACGCGGGACTCTTTTTGAACAGCAGAGGGCGTAATCTACTTCACTCGGTCGCTGTGCCACATTCATTCAAAAATGTGATTCATGTACAGTGTCCGGTCCTAAATACATCAATTAAAATTAATGACTTTAACTTTGAAAAGAAACAAACGTTTGTCTGAGTGTTTCCTCTTTTTAACACGTGACCTCATGTGACCTCAGAGGGCTGCGATCTTACCGGCATGACGTCGGGGTCGTCGTTGCACATCTGGAGGAATCTCTCTGGACGAGCCGAAGAATGCTCCGGACCCTGAGGACGGACACGGACACGGACACGGAGACACACACACACACACACACACACACACACACACACACACACACACACCTTTTAAACAGTGAAACCAGTCACATTTCTTGTTGGGTTGCTCTTTGCTTTCCCCCATGTTTACCAACTGGCTCAGGTTTCAAAGGGTTAACGTACAAACACACAACTTTGTGTGTCCTGTGGACGTGAACGGCTGTATGACCAGATTCATGATAGTTTTTAAACACTGTAACATGAACCGTCAAACACCGTGCAGCGAAGATTTTTCACGTATGTTTCGTTATATATAACATTTTTTACACATACATTTCTTTAGGATTTGAGGATTTCGGGGGCTTAGCCTGAAGAAAACCGCTGACCTTCAGGTTTGGAAGTTTTCTTTCTTCTTTCTTTAAATTTTTGTGTGATATTTTAAAAACTTCAGGCAATGTTTTTTTTCTCTTTTAAAACTTTTTAGCAATTCTTATTTTTGATTTATTTTTCAATTTTCGTTTTTCTTTACAACTTATTGCTATTTTTTTTCTTACACATATCTGGTGATTGTTAAATTCATGCAATTTTCTTTTACTTTATTTTTAGTGTTTTTGGAAAATTCTTTTCAGTGATTTTTATTTTCCTTCAATGATTTTTGTTTATTCTTTTTCTCTCGCCAGAAATGTTTGATGATTTTTAAAGAAAACTCCAAACCAGCTGGCCCGCCAAAATAAAAATCGCCAAAATGACACCATTAATCACAGCGTGCACGTGTGTGTGTGTGTGTGTGTGTTGCTCACCGTGTGTGTGTGTGTGTG
>NW_024621261.1:0-2666 GCF_008729295.1 Plectropomus leopardus | reverse complement strand
TGTGTGTGTGTGTGTGTGTGTGTGTGTGTGTGTGTGGTGGTGGCGGATGGGGGTGTCTGTGAGTGCGTGCGTGCGTGCATATGTTGGCGAGGGAATATGGAAGGAGGTGATGAAGTGAGGAGTTGAGAGGAGGAGGAGGAGGAGAGCTCAGTTTGGAAAGAAGAAGAAGTGGGAGGTGATCCCTTTCTGTGAAGCAGAGGAAGCATACGTGTGTGTTGGATTAGGTGCGTGTGTGTGTGTGTGTGTGTGTGTGTGTCTGTGTCTGCCAGCCTGCTTCTCTCTTACTCAAACTCACCATTTCTCTTACATTCTCTCCTTAGTCTCTGGTTATGTGTGTTTTGGCCTCTGTGTAATGGTGTGCATTTGAGTATGTATGTGTGTGCGCATTTTTGTGTTTTTGAAAGTGTGTGCATGCTTGGACAGATGTGAATTTGTATTTCTGCATGTATGCATACAAATCTTTGGGAGTGTGTGGATTTTCCTTGCTGATTGTGTGTGTGTGTGTGTGTGTGTGTGTGTGTGTGTGTGTGTGTGTGTGTGTGTGTGTGTGTGTGTGTGTGAGTGTTTTCGTGTGTGTGTGAGTGTTTTCGTGTGTGGGGTCCCAGGACATCAGTCCCAGATTACAGAGCCAAAGGTCGGGCATTATGGACTTCCATGGCCAGCACCACTGGGCTAGTGCTTCAAGACTACTTATGACAGCTTTTAACCTCTGCAGAGGACCTGTCAGCAGCTCCAAAAGGGTCTCTGTGCGTGTGTATCTGTGAGTGTGTGTCTGTACAAGACTCACAGCCTGCAGACACAGAGAGCTTCTGCATCATTTAGCTGCGGGTGTCTGTGTGTCACCTCTCCGGTGGATCCAGCGGGGCAGAGCTTTTACACTGCTGCACTTTCCACTCTCCATTTCCCAACTCAGCATGCTGCAAAAACCCTGTAACGCCGCACACCCATGTATCCGTGCACACAAAGACAGAGGATGACATTGTCCTGCGCGCGCGAGCATGAGAGAAGCACATAAGGCTCGGGTAAGCACATGCAGAATTTTCACACACTCACACACACACACAAAAACAAGCAAAGGTACACACACGGTGCAGGCCGTCTGTCGGATCAGTAGGAGATAAAGGACGCAGAATAACAGGAGGACCTTGGGGAGCAGAGCAAGTCATCTGTCTCAAACACGAACAGACTGAGCACACTCCAACATGACAGATGTAGACAGACTCATCTTAGAGTACATCGCATCCTGAACCTCTCTCCTGCCCCTTCTGCCTCCCCTCACAAACACAAAATGAAGGAGGCCTGCTCAAAATGTGCACACACGCTTCTAAGCCGAAAACCCACATAATCTGACAGGTGTGCACCGGGGGGACTTCAGATCATAGAATTTTGAATGCAGTCGATTGGCACAATAAAACAGTGTAACCTGAGGGAGGGGGACTTACAGCTTCTAATACTATAAGCTGTTGCATATAGTATTAAAGTTATGAGAAGCAGCAACAGCAGCCAGAGCATCCAATATTAATTTCATAACCACACTGACTGTAAAATGCGAGCCTACCGCGACGATGCTGTTCCTAATATGGAACATTTTTAGATATTAGCTGTTTCAACTTTACCAGCTATTTCAGCTGTAATGTATTCTGTTGTGTGGAGAAGTTGCCAGTAGCCCACACAACCCTCCCTAATGACAGAGTAGCTAATTGGCTGTAATGGCTCTTTTCACCGATATCATCGAGCTGCAGCCGCAGAAAACCTCAGCAGTTTTACACAAATCATGTGCAGAGTAAAAAACGGGGAAAAACAGCCTGAAGAAGAAGTGGCCTGCAGTTGCTCGTTTTGCTTCAGATGACTAGCAGTTGTATAAATCTAAACGCACAGGAACGGCCATAAAAGGAAAAATAGCATTTCAGGCGGTTGGGACTGTTATTTTTCTTTGTTTGCGGTGGACGTCGCTCCCCATCAATTAGGTGATTATTTTTAAAAACTGGCACAGCCCTTGTGGGCGCACACACATTAACACCCTTGAATACACAAAACTAACAGGTGAGCAAACACGCCCTTAGAGCTACACACAAACACACACACTTGCCTGTGAACATAGCATCTCAGACAGTGCATCATTTCACTAATAGCAGCTGAAATGTTGCGTGTTGTGAGAAATAAGCAGAGGGGAAAGTGGGTCAGGGAGAAAAAAAATGGCATTTCACCTTCTTATTGGTCAGAGCTAAAGGTTACAAGAAATGCAACACATACTGAGGCACACATACACACGCGCTCTCTCTTAAACACACACACTAATGCTCAAAAGCTAAAGGTTAATATTGTTCATGAGGGAGTTGCTGAGTTACTGTTTATCTCGTGCTAAACCAATGTGTGTGTGTGTGTGTGTGCATAAGGCTTGTTTGTGCACTTGTGTGTGTACAATGAGTACACAGAGTTGATTCCCTGTTAAAGACAGAGGGAAGTTCCACATTAGTGTTTCATTAAACCCATCATTCGCCCAGTGTTTCCCTTACCACAGAAATTAGTGGTCCCTCTAACAGCCACCATCCACAGTCAGTCCCCATGACTAGTCTTGTATTCCTTTTCTTAAAGGAACAGTTCACCCAAAAATAAAAATAAAAGTTATATATATATATATATACATATATATATATATTTTTTTT
>NW_024621260.1:0-3780 GCF_008729295.1 Plectropomus leopardus | reverse complement strand
AAAGTCCTAAATGAAGCCAAAGGTCAAAAGTGCAGATTCCCAAAGATTCAGAGAGCTCAGCAGAGGCAGAGCTATGAGTAAATAACGGATCTTTTTACATTCCCGGGTCCTCCCTCGCATCCTTTAGTTTCCTGCCGCTGTGCTGCGAGGGTTTCTCAACATAAAACTGACAGTTTCGATTCTTTGTGGTTACAAAAAAATTAGTCTGCAGGTTTCAGGAGGTGAAGTGATAACGATATTGAAGCACTAAAATAAAAATTAAGCAGAAGTGAGAGATAAAGTGGTTCCAAGAGATAACCGGCACGAAGAATTACAACTCCTCCATATAATTCAAAGCACTGGTTTCCAACTTGTGCAGCCACTGAGTCCAGATTTCTCCTCTGTTATTAGTTAAAGGTCCGCACATAAGAGAAATGACCACATATTCAATTTGATTTGACCAAATGGAAATAAAATGTAGGCTTAAAAAATAGTAAAATAAATAATAGTAGTTAAAATGAGGGGCATTTCTGCGATTTGGGCCAGCAGGTTTGGAAGACATGTTTTCTTTTTTTTCTTTTAAGAAAAAAATAGGTGATTTCTTTTCCTACAGTTTTTTATTGTTTGATTTTTAAAATTTATTTGTTTATTTATTTATTTATTTTTTTTTAGCTTTTTTGTACTTTTAAAACCCTTTTTGCTTTTTCTTTACTCTAAACATTTTTAGCATTTTTTTTCTTCAAAAACATTGTGGTGATTTTTAAAATTTTCCCACTTTCCTTTTGAATTTGACAGTTATTTACTTTTGTTTTAAAATTGGGCAATTTTTAAAGAAAACATGCCTTCCAAACCACAGAAATAATAACTGCCAAAATGACACCATTTATGACAGCCAGAAACTTTAAAAACAGAAATTGTCATCGGATTTTCCGATTTCCGTCGGTCATTGAACACATCATGAGGCAGAAACACTTAATACATTTCCCCAGAGTCACTCAGGGAGGCTCAATGGAAAAAATAAAAACTTATAGCTTCAAAAGAAACCCAGTCAGCCAGTATTTCACAAACTTAAAATGGTCTCGACAGTCCATTCAAAGTGGATGTGCGACCCACTTCTGGACTGTGACCCACCAGTTGGGAACCACTGACCTAACGAGCATAGGCACTGAACCGTAAGGAGTGACTTATTTTAAGTCTGTATTACATAAGCAAACAAGTGATTTCAGCACAATTACAGGAGCGACAAAGAACTCAAAAATAACAGGAAACAACAGAAATGTGAGTTCAGGTTTGCGGCTCTCTTATCTGAAAGATAACTGTTAACACTTGGCCTTGAATGAAGGATAAGCTTCTGTCTCGGGAAGAAAACAATTCACCCGACTCCTCAAAGAGCCCCACCTCAGTTATTAACGGTGTACGTGCTGATCCTTTGAGATGCTCACTTGCACTTGGACTAGTAGTCTAGTGACCTTTTGTTTTTCCTGGTTCTTGATTTTAAAGACAAAAATAGACAGATCGGTTCAGGTGGAGGTGGTTTGTTCTGCTTTCGGTCAGGTTTCATGTTTCAGTCTTTTGAGCTGCTTTGAAACTCCGACAGACGGCTCAACTTACCCAGTTTACCTCCTCTGATTAGCACCGAAATGTCACGGCTGAATATAACTGCTAAAACTGTGAGTTTTTAGCGTTTTTAGCTACAGTTGGTAACTTTTACGTATTGATGATTGACTGAATTTGAAGAAATTCAAAAAACAATTGAAAAGAAATTGAAGATTCTCTTGAGATGTTTAGTTCACAAGAAACGGACAAACCGAAATATGCCTCTCGCCATGGCTATCACTGGCACAAAGGCCTGGATAATCGTTTTCCTCTGCCTCCTCGTTGTGCTTCCAATGGCCTTCGCAAAACTCTGCACATGAACAACAACCACCGATCAGACCTGAGGAGTCCGTAATGCAGCTGTCAGTCACTGCTTGCCTGATTCTCTCCTCAGATGCTTTCAGAAACATATTTTAATGTACTTTTTAGCTGTGAAATGATAAAGTTTGCTCTGGCTGATGGGTGGTGCTTTGTGTTGACTCAGCTGTTCTCAACATGGCGGCCGGGTCACAAATGTTCTCATTTAACAGCATAACAGTACACCAAAATGTGTTTCTGAAAACGTCTAAGAGGAGAAACGGGCAGACAGAGTCTTTATTCATATTTGATCTGCGCTGCACAGTTTGACCGCAGTTCACGAGGAGTGAATTGTTTACTTTCATAGTTTCATCGACAAAAACATACTTCTATAAAAGCAACAACTGTAGCTTTCACCAGTCTGTTGATGATCTTTTTTACTGTGTGATTAAATTCTCTGGATGCTGGTGAAAGAAACTTCAGTTGTTTGTCTCATGCAGAGAAACTTTTTCAGGCCTCTTTGAAACCGCACCAGACTTTGCAGGCAGAAAAAATTAAATGAAAGCCTCGGCTTTGTTGCCTTTACATTAATTCTGTGACTGCAGAACTAAGAGAGCACTGTGGCACTGTACCATATGTTTATTTTGAACCCTTAGGGGCTGTTTGGTGCATTATAAGTGCTTTTCATTCTTCACTTTTTTGATAATTCTGGCTGTGTTCATACAATTTTTTGTGTTTTTTTCTCCGCTTAAACATTGTGGCATCACAACAAAAATCTGGTATTTAAAGGGATAAAATTCTGAAAATGATTTGATATTTATGATTAGGATTGGTGTTGGATAAAAACAATTACTCAATGAAAGTAGAATATCCTAATGTAAATACTGTATTTTTATAGCCTTATTTTGAAAAGTGCATTTTGTGTGTGGAGCGGTTTGAGTGTGAGTATTTGACAATGCACAAAGAATAATAATGTATGAAATTCAATGTTGCTGCTCTTCAATGCTGCTAATCAAAAAAATGGGTTTCGATTATGTAAGGCAGGCTGCTGCAATCACGCAACAGGAAGTTAGTGTGTGCAGACGTCTTACCACTTGCAGAGAGCATCTCTTCTCGTTGCAGGCGCCGTAGTCTCCAAACACCACCACGATCAGCATCACCGAGCCCAGAGCGATCAGTATTGTCACAACTGATGACAGAGGCACAGATCTGTGATTTAATGTTTATCAGGCGCAAAATATCTTCATGCAATTATTTTGAAGAAATGACTAAAATGTTTTCATAGCATGCATACTGACTCATAACAAATGCACTTGAGTTGAGAGCCTCTACTTCGAATATGGGTCTGGTGCTGTCGCTGAACCTCAGCCACAGGCCGAGACCCAGAAAGACGAACCCAACCACCTGCAAAACCACAGAAAGGAAATATAAACCCACAGCTCACCACAGACAATCCTGACAAATCTGACATTATTTCACTTCTCCCATACTGTGGTTGTGTCAAATGTGATATTTTTAGGGGACAGCTGAGGAGGACTGTTTAATCTATGTTGTGCAGGTGAACTGACAGGAAACACAAAAATAATCTTTGAGGGAATTAAGTGTAGAATGAGACAAACTGAGGGACAGCTGAATAAACATGTCAAACAGGCAAAATAAACAGAAACGCAATGCTAGAAGACAGCATGGAAAGCACGAAAAGAGCAGGTTAAATAGGACGTGAATGAATAAATGTTGTATTTACTTTGGTTTCCTTTCATGCTTTTGGGCGGCTGCCAGAGTTCATGCTCAGCAGAAACGAAACCAAAAAGAGGCAGACTGAACTTGCAAAACAACCTGACTCTATTCTATGTCTCGTTGAAGTTCGGCTTATAATTAACTTTCGTTCAAACTAACTTTTAAAAAAAT
>NW_024621259.1:0-1271 GCF_008729295.1 Plectropomus leopardus | reverse complement strand
TTTTTTTTTTTTTTTTTTTTTTTGGGTGAACTGTCCCTTTAAGGATGTGGCAAATCAACTCCAGCCAGCTATGTCTCAAAGTGGTCAAACATCAGGCACGGAAGTCCTGAGAGACAAAGTCCGGGCTTCTCACAAGATGTTTTGTTTGTTTTAGATCCTTACAAAAATTCACAGGAAGAATAAAGCCGGCGTTCCATATCGTAAGATCAAAATCTTCGTCAAACTCATCATTTTTAGCATGTAAATTGTTAGCTTGAAGGTTGTTATTTCCTGTAGCCCAGGGGATTTGGAAACAGTAACACGCAGAGAACAGAATGAGGGGAGAATGCCAAAATCAGCCACACTCAACGGCAGGCTATGAATGTTTGTATGAAAATTTTGATTTTCCTAAAGTTAGTGGTACCAAGTTTGTTTAAACCACAAAACAGTCAAATGTTTAAACCCGAGCTGCACTGTGATCAGCTGCTCCAACAGCTTTATGATGCATAAAAAAAGCTGCCGTGTTCAGACAGGTGTTGTGTAATAATGTTTGGAGGTCAAGCTGTTCGGTACAGATTTAGACAAGAATCTGAAGGACCTCTCACTACAAAGGAACTTCAACTTACGTAACAACAACCGTCTGAAAAAGAAACGGGCAGCCTGTGCCAGCACAGATTAACTCACACTGAAAAAAAATCAAAATACTGCATGTTTCTCAGGCTCCATTTATGGTGCTGCTGAATGAATAATGGTTTTTTTTTCGACTCTAACTGACATTTTTTGCAGGGTATAAAATCCAGAGAGGTCTAATACTCCTCACTCTACCTGCACAACATGCTGACCACGCGCCCGACGTGGGTGGCATGTGAGGTTGTTACAAAACTTGGTCAAAGTTTATGTAATTTCTGGACAGCTGCCCCTGCCCTAGTTTATAAAGACTTCATGTGACTCTGTCCGTCGTTCAGCGTGAACCAGGTCAGGAGCGAATCAGGCCACACTGCTGCTGACCGATTGTGTATTTATAGCTGCTGATGTTATTTAAGAGATTGACCACTGTACATTTCAATTGCTCCAAAGCCTTACTCGGATTATTTCAAAAGCTTAAAGTGACAGTAAAAATGTGTCTGAATGTTTGAATTGCAGCAAATTTCAAAAAGAGAGAGTTAACAGGCATGATTTAAATCAAAATGCATTAAAAAATCCACTTTTCTAATTGATGAGCTAATTGATTGAAAAATGAGCAAATTAGCAGCAGTAATTCCACTTTTGTTGCTGTCTCTAAAGATGAATAA
>NW_024621258.1:0-4353 GCF_008729295.1 Plectropomus leopardus | reverse complement strand
AATAATAATGAATAAATAAATTGATAATGCAAAAAACCCTAACCCAACCCTACCCTTAATTACTAATTAAAATCAAAAATAGAAATAATAGAAATTAAATTAATGCATATATTAAAAAGAAACAAATTGAACATTGATTTGAGCAAATCTGTTAAAGTGTATTCTAAACTTAAAGTTCACCTTTTTGCTTTTTCTCCTGGAGCTTTTTTTTAACCAAATTTAAGGCTGATGCTTGCACAAACCATCTCTTTCTTATTTAAGCATTGCAGGTAAGGTGAGGAGCAGAAGTAGTTTTTTTGTAGAAATGTAGTTATTAGAGTGATTAAGGTTAATTGTGCCAAATGGTAAGCACAAGTTGAAAGTAAAACTACAGTATTAGGTTCAGTGAAGGTTTAAAGATTTGGAAGATAAGAAAGGAAGGATGGATAAATTAAATTAGATTAAATATTTGTGGCAATTAAGACCTAAAATTGAAATTTAACGACTTTTAAGGACCTGCTGACACCGTTCTAAGGCCCTCTTCAGCAAATATTCAGGTGTTATCACATGATTTAAAACAAGAAGGCATTAGGGTTGGGCCCAAAGCTCTGGAAAGGCTAGTAGGTGAACGTTAAGTTTAGCACATTTTGTAAAAGACAGATACTTTTTTTTGTTGTTTTCTTTCATTATTTCAAATGTTGAAAATCAACATTTTGAACTCTGAAAAAAGGCCAAACATGCTACAACGACCCAAATTATTTCCAGTAGGAGAAAATGTGCTGGAGCTTTAGAAATACGCCTAATCAAAAGCAATGACGAAAAGCCAAAATAAATACAATGGAAATAAGCTACAAATGAAAAAAAAAACATGATGCGGAAAGCCAAAACAAATACATGAAGAGCAAACAAGCTGCAATCACAGGAAAGATGCAAGGTCACAAAAAATAGGAAACAAATGCAACAGAAAAACAACAAATATCCAGTCAACACAACAAAAGTTCTGCAGGAGGAGCTCTTAGTGGAATAGTTTTATTTTTAACCGGAGAGCGGGTGTGTTTAGTCTTTTTATAGTAGACCGAGGCCAAATGCAAAAGAACACGTTTTTATGTCGCCGCTCCTCCACATTTCTTCCCGCTTTAAAAACAAACAAACACACTCTCTCGTCTGGTTTCTCTCTGTTGGTCCACTTAGAGCTGAGAGGACTTCTGTGAACATGCAGCATGTTTGCCGTTATTGTTTTGGCAACTCAATCCCCAGAAAAAAAAGTTCACATTTCTGCAAACCACAGATACATTATATCTGCATGGTATTATGCAGCTGATGCACTGAAACTTCATGCTCGACATAAGGTTAGGTCTGACACAAAAAACACCTGGTTATGGTTAGAAAACGATGTTTGGGCATAAAAATGACCAAACTGGATGGCACCACTCCCAGTAAGATGTCTTGATAAATAAATAAATCATGCCTTTACTGAATCCCCATTTTGGTGCCCTAAAAAGCCGCTGAAAATTAGATTAGGTTAGATTAACTTTAATAATCCCAAAGGTAATTGAAAAGCCAAGCAGCTCACAGATAAATAAAAACAAGTCAGAAACAACAGATAAAAAAAGAAATAAAAAATACACAAGCCTAGAAAACATTAAAGGACTAAAACCCAAAAATAAATAAATAAAAATCAGAATCAGCTACTGAAATACTGATGACTCTCCATCAAAGCCAGTTTTGATATTTTTTTGCCATCTCTTCCATCTCCAGATGATAAAATCAGCTCATACACATTTACAAAATGTTACTATGATATGTATGAAACATGCAAATCTAACATCTGTGGTTTGCAAAAATTTACAGTGCTATCATTTTCTCCCGGTTGATTTTGGCTTTGCTTTTGCAGCACATTTCCGTTAGATTGTTTTTGGATTTTTGCATGTTTTTAATTTGGCATTGTTTAGAAAGCAGCAGCATGTTTCTTCAAATGGAAATATTTTGGTCTGTTGTAGCAGGTTCGCTCTTATCGAAAACACAGTAGCACTCAGCAGAAAATAATAAAAGCATTTCTGAATGTCTGAAGCCAAAAACTGAACAATGACAGGTCGAATATTCACTTTTCACGGCTCCCTGAACACATAAATAGTTATGAAAGTGTGGATATTGTGTCTCGTCCCTCACTGACATGCACAGCACTACAAAGAGCAGCACAACACAACCTCATTAAAGCTCGAAACCCGCCCTCAAACACAACTCGCAGAAAGTGTCGCTGGACTTAAAGAACGAGCATGAGTTCTGTTTCAGGGCAGGTTTTGCTTTAACGTTTGGCAAAAACAGACACAGGAAAAACAAGCTAAATGTCAATCGTGTAGACTTTTCAGATGATTAAAATTCCATCCAGGTGTGTCAAGTGCTTCGTCTGCAGTGTTGTGCGTCACCGAGTCAAAGACAGAATACCTCATGACGTAGGAAACGAAAACACATTTATTACAAAAACACACTACGGAGCAGGAAGTTGTCAAAAGTGAACATAAGCACAGAAGGAAACAGGAAGTCACACAAAAGAATAAAAGTATTTGAGAAAGAAATTAAGTGTTGACCAACTGAAACTTACAGATTTAATGAAACAAAAAGGTATTTCAATTCAATTAAAAACTCCAATGATTCCATAAAAAGTGCTAAAAGCCAAAGAATGACCGCAGGAGCAGAGCAAACTCTTTAGGCAGCCTCGAACATCTTCTTCCTGTCCGCTTTGTCCTCGATGTTCTTACGCCAGTCGCCGACCGCCTCTGCAGGCTGCAAGACACAAACAGGTGACGGTCAACAGGTGACAAGTTTATCGATGCGTTTACCTGCGCGGTCGTCCTCCTGCAGAGACTCACCTCCTCTTTCACCTCCTTCTTCACCTGCTTCAGGTTGGCCCTCAGGTCCATGTTGACGGTGTGTTTGGAGCCCAGCAGAGCCTTCAGCATGGCGTCAGCCGACATGCGCACTTTCTTCAGGGCGGGTTTCTTCACTCCGGCCAAGTCGATCACTTTGATCTTCAGGTCCTCGATCTGAGAGGAAGAGTCCGATAAAACTCTACATCTTTTTCCTTTTGGTCAACAAAACACATTAAAAGACTCAAACCAAAAGCGAATGTATCGACAGACGGCAAATTTCCACCAGATCCGCGTTCAGTCCGATCCGTAACAGCAGACGGAGATAATAGATTTCACTCTACAGTCCATGTTTACTTCCACCGGCTCCGTCTCAGCTCTGGCAGCTCAGCTCTGGACCCTTGCGGATCAGATACGTAAGGCTTCTTCTCTTGCCGGATGCCGGAGCACTTTGCATCAATTCAGCCGAATTAGAGCACACAGGAAGTCATATAGCGACACAACATTAAAAAATTTGGTTTAATTTTCAGAATAAAACACTCTGTGTTTACGTCATCCGTGAGCAGATCCAGGCCTGGAGTCAACAGGTCCGAGGTTTTCAGAGGTCACTGACATCACGGACGAGGAGAAGGTAATTATGGAAAACCACTAAATGATTTATGACACCTCACAACCATAGAAACGAAATTGTGTGGAACACAATATCGGGAGTTACGGGAGTGGATGGTGAGTTATTACTAATTAGCTTCTGTACTGATGTAATGTGCGTGATTCTGTTATTACTGCAGGATCTCCTCGGTCTCGCCACTCCAGCTGATCTGGCAATGCCGCGGCGTGCTGCTCTCAAAATACAAATGGTAGTAGTTGACGAATGAGGGAGGACGGGGGGTCGAGCTTGGGTCGAGGGAGGACAGAAACTGTGCGGGTGCATGTAGGGTCAGGCCTGACTTTTTGGGCTCGATCAGAGCTCTGACACGTGAGTGTGGGGAATACTGGCACCTTATACCATTATTTTCCTATTATTATCGCTACTAAAATTATCCCAATAATCATTTTATCACGATATTGCTGAAATGTGCTGGAAAATGTTCAAAATTTCGGACCCTGCTGACAGTATTTACAGTGATTTCAAAGCACGATAATCACACACAATATTATGATAGTTAAAATTTGAGCGATGTCACTAACTGTCTGGGAATGATTACGGTGATAACCGGTAATCGTTATGTCCCTGCAGACAGTGCAGGAGAGCAGGTAGAGGAAAATAATAATTTGTTTTACATATTTTCACACATGGAGGAGACGTACCTCTTTGTTAGCTTTGTTCACTTTGACTTCCAGGTCGTACCTGTCTTCATCCACTTTGTCGATGAGGGCGTGCAGCTTTCTGCAGGTGTCCTAAAGACGTGAACAGACATGATGTTTACTCACTAATCACAACCTTCCTTCATGGACGTCAAACTTCCAGATGCTGCTAATGTTACTAACACACATTTGGATTTTTCGC
>NW_024621257.1:0-2720 GCF_008729295.1 Plectropomus leopardus | reverse complement strand
TGTGTGTGTGTGTGTGTGTGTGTGTGTGTGTGTGTGTGTGTGTTTACACCGTGAAGCTGTGGGATCACAGGTATTAGACTCTCATCAGAGCAAACCTTTGCAGAGTCAATATCAGAGGCTTCACCTCAGAGTCTGACCTTTCCAGCCTGTCCCCTCTCTAAAAGACCCCCCCTACACCACCACTCCTCCCATGTGCGTACACACACACTCAGACACACACACTCCTTCACCCCCATGATCAATCTTCCCCCGGTCACTGCGACAGCAAAGCACAAAGCCAATCACATCAACACGGCTGGGATGCCACACTCATCCTCTGACGAAATGTCACTAGAGAGGCTATGTCAGGAGACCTCGGGCCTGTTAAGAGTCTGAGTGTGTGTGAGAGAGATCTAGAAGATTCTGGATGAATAGAGGATCACATATGGATTGTGTATTTATGTGTGTAGTTGGGGTAAGAAAGTTAAGTTCTGTGATTCACTTACACTCTGAGCCTTTAACTCATTTAGCAACAGACGACAGACTAACCTTATTACCAGCTGGTATTTCAGCAACTTTTGTCTGCGTTCAGAGTTGAGCTTTGTCTATTGAGATCACCCTGGAGGCTGTGAAGATAATGCCTTCACATCACACTTCAGTAAAAGGGCAGCAGCTGATAGGTTGGCTAAGAGACAGTCAACTAAGTCACAAAACACAATACAGCTGTAATATACTTTCATTAATTCATCTGGAAATCAATTTACATCCCGCAGACACAGGTCTTGTCTCAGGACCCCGAATCATTATGTTTCACATGCACTAATTGCACCATGACTGATAATTTTTTTCCCACAGTATATTACAAAAAAGGACTCTGGCCAATCAAATGCACGATGGAGCCTGGCCAATGCTGTGTACTGTATACTGTCGCCTTACCTGGGTTACATTGTGTTTCTGTGTGAAGTGGGATGCCAAGATGAGGCTTCAGAGCCCATCTGAGTCTCACGTCCTACAGACGGCCGTCTGCGTTCTCCTGCCAAGCTCACCTGGACTGCTTCACCTGTGCTGGTGACCCAGTGGTGCAGTGCAGCTCTGTATGTGTAGAGCTGTTGGCTGAATCAAAGAAAAGTGGTGTGTAACACTGGTGTGTAAGAAAAAGGCTAGCGAGGTGCAGGACATACACTCACAGAATGAGAGAAGCGCTACAGTGCCAAATGGTGGTTCTTTGGCGAGCTTTTGGTGCGATACTGACCCTCTTGCTTGCGGTGACGTATAGTGTAATCATCACTACAGAGTGCTGTCACATCAAAATGGGTCTTTGTTGTTAGTATCTGGAGACTCTTGTGACCCAACATAAAAACAGGTGCATTTTATGTTGTTATTGATTTCATATTGGGATATTAAGTGTTGTGGTGCTATGTACTGCCATCAGGGCTGGGTGTTGTTTAAAAATGTGCAATAATAGAACCAATACCAGTACCCTTAAAGTAATATCAATATCAATAGAGTTCTTCATTTGATAGCTTTTTAATTTCCTTCATTCAATAAAAATCACATGAATGGCGTCATTCAGTTGCATAGATTGCCACCAGTTGCCACAGCTGTGGAGTAAAGCCATACTTTTAAATGTTTTAGTGGTATCTCAGCTTGCTAAGCTGCTGTGGTGGTGGGCCAATCATGTGCCACACTAAATTGAGAAATGCTTGTGGTGATTGACTATGTGCAAAACCATAAAAATAAAAAGTATTTTTTTTTTCCACGGATATGCGTGCAAAAATGATCAAATGCAGGCTTTGATACTACTTGGTACTGGGTTATTTTGGTCAGTACTTTAAAAGTATTAAGTACCAATCATTAGCCCTAACATTTCTGAAAGCAAATACATTACTATGGATAAATATAGGATACTTGTTTATATAATAACTCAAGTCATATTAGTTTCATCACGCATGGAACCCAAGTAAAGCGACAGAGGAGGGATCCCTCAATATATGCTGTGTATACTGTATATAGATGACAGAAATAACAATTGTGATATTACAGTATGAACATAGAGCAGAGATGACATTGAGCAATTTCCAATCACTGTAAAGCACTCCTAGGACCTGGACCCCAAATGTCCTCTGAGAGATTATTTATCTTTATTAGGACTATCCTCATTAAGATTCAAACTCTCTTTGAAGGGAGTCTTGGCCAAGATAGCACCATAGTCAATTTCTCGTAAAAGAACACACAAACTAAAAACACAAAAGCAGAAAGTCAAAACATATGGCATAAAACCTTTTCTAAACAAAAAAAGAAGCAACTGACGTAAAACAGACTACTAATTTGCAACAAACAGTTAAATTGGAAGCATTCATTAACCTGACATGTGCATTCAGTTGTCAAATAGTCCTTTATCCTTTTTTTAAAATCTTCAACTTAATAATGAAACCAAGTTTAAGGAGACTCTAGCCGACACCAAGATGAGGATGTTAAAGCTTTAAAAACATTTTTACCAAAAACAGTGCAGTTTTGAGGAATACAAAAGTTGTCCATGTGACCAAAGGCTGCAGCTAGTTTTAGTACCACAAAGAGCACTTTGTTAGCACTGGGGTTACTAACTAATACGATTAACAATGTCTGTGGTCTTTTCAAGTGTCCCAGTAAAACATCGCGAAGTAAGTGAGCCATGCACACTGCCAGGACTCTGAAACTGAAGCTGAATTCAGCCATCATTATTCATTATTTGCACCTCTGCT
>NW_024621256.1:0-2180 GCF_008729295.1 Plectropomus leopardus | reverse complement strand
ACCTCATTCAACTTCATCCTCTGCTGTGCCTCATCCTGTGTTGTGTTTGTTCTCTGTTACATTTGAGTCTGCTTTTGGGCCCTTAACAACACTAAACTCAACAATTCAACTAAAACACAAGAAACCTGTGTATCCTTTTCTGGAGCACAAGTTTCTTGTGTTTTAGTTGAATTGTTGTTGTTTAGTTGTTTTAGTTGAATTGTAGTTGTTTAGCTGCAGAAAGCCATCTGACGGCTTTGGCAGGGTGCCGTGGGCGGATGGAGGTGGTGAGATGGCATGAAAGCAGATGTTGGTGATCTGAGGCACAGGATAAAATAATCAATAAGCAGGCTCCAAAAACACAAGCAAAAAACAGAGCGGTGGAGAAGATACCAGCACTGAGTGTGGTGATGAGTGATGAGTGAGTGTTGCTCCTGGGTTCTTATACTGCATACTGATGAGATGATTGAGGACAGGAGTGGAGACTAAATCAGGACTCAGGTGTGTGCAAGTCACGCCCACAATACACAGACACACAGGGTAGGTGGAACCATGAGGGAGACAGGGACCGGGACACAAGGAAAACCCTGAGTCATGGTTGGAGCCACGACAATTGTTCTCTGATGTTCTTATTGTTGTTGGCATCTGTATTCATCTGTTTCGATATCATGTCCCAGCTCAGCTCTTTGCTCAACTGCCGTTGTTTTTTAATGCTCTACAAATAAAGATTGACTTGATTAGCGTTGTTGGTCAGATGTGAACTGTCACTTAGCCAGCTCCTGTCACCACAGCTAAAACACAGTCTCCCTGGTCAGACTTAATAATGCTAGCAGTTTCTTTAAAAAAAAAAAAAAAAATTTAAAAATGAAACATTGTTATGTACTTCAACATATATGTACAGACCTTGTTTATTGCATATGTAGAATATGAGTATTTTAGGGCGATAAGGCATAGGAATACTAGAAAAAATGTTGGTATTGCAAGGTTCTGTAAAACACAGATTACACTTTGCACATTTAATTATGTAGCAGATACATTAAACCTATATGTTTCAACAAAGTTGTGATTATGTTTAGTCACAACACTTACTTGGTTATGATTAGGAAAAGATAATGTTTTGTGTTTGAAGTACCTGGGTTAGGGACACAACTCCCTGCTGGAAACACAGCAATGTTTCCATAAAAAACATTCACTTTTGTGGCACTGTCCCCACTGAACACAGTAGAAACCCAGTAGAAACATTGTTGTGATACTGTGGGGGCAGTAGCTCCGTCTGTGGGGACTTGGCTGGGAACCTGAGGGTTGCTTGTTCAAGTCCTTGCACCGAACAAGTATGGAATGTAGCCTGGCAGCAGCAGAGGTGCCAGTTCACCTACTCAACACGGTTGAAATGCCCAGGGGCAAGGCACCAAAGACACATTTCAACTGCCAACTGCCTTTAAACTGTGTAGAGTCACACTCATCACAGTCACACTCAGTAATAGATTATCTGTATCTACAGTAATATAGTATTTACAAAACATAGATGTGAGATGACCCTGCAAGCTGCATGTGTGTGTTATAGACTTGGAGGAAATAACCCCAAAAATGACAGTTCAATTCAAAATAATAGTTTCATAATCACCATTTCATGCATAATGTGAAATACTTAACATTTCTTTGATTTGCAAGGTTTCTGGGATATTATGACATTTCTGGAATTTTACAACATTTCTAGGATTTTATGATGTTTCTAAGACTGTGATGCATAATGCCATGCCCATTTGGATTTGAAGTTTTTATCGTCTTAGATGTTGTATGACATTTAGATCATAAATCATAGGACAAAATGAAAAAAGGAGAACTTAATGAAAACTCAAAGGAAAAGAAGTCATGCAGCCTGCAAACACATAAGAGGATGCAAATATACAGAGCACAGAGGCTGCTGAGGGCAGGCAGGGTTGTGTAATCTGAGCTGTCTCTGCGTTTTCCTGCTGTGTCATCCTCAGGGAGAGACTGGATTGAGGACTGTCATCCAGACGAGCAGGCGGGGCTGTTGAGGCACAGTGTGTTCGCAGCTTGTTCTCACAGCAGATTAACGGCCTGTGGATTAGGATTAGTCACATCTATGTATACCTGCGCGCAGTCAGTGTCAGTGGGAACTGAGAGCTCAGGAAGTGAGGAGTTTGTTGGAAATAAAGCGGGTCAGAAGACGGGCAGGC
>NW_024621255.1:0-2803 GCF_008729295.1 Plectropomus leopardus | reverse complement strand
CAGCTTCTACTCTGTTGTCCTCTTCAAGCACTGCTGCTTCCTCTGTCAAGGCATCCTCCACCTGCTCTGCATCTCCTACTGCAGATTCTCCTCCAGCTGCACTTTCCACTTTTTCCTCTTTCACATCGTCTTTCCTTTCCTCTGCCTCTATCTCCTCTTCTTTCTCCTCAGGCGATTCTTCCTCTACTCCAGTCTCTTCAGCAGGACTGGTTTCTTTTGCTCCCTCTTCCTCTGTCTGACACTGTGTGCGAGCTCTTTTGGATTTACGTCTATCTGTTGCAGCAGCTGACCTCCTTCCCTTCCTTAGAACTCTTGTTTCTACCGCCAGTTTATCTTCTTCTGTGCTTTTCTCACCAGTCACTTCTCGCTGACAATTTCTTCTTTTTGTGGTTTTGCTTCCTGTGGCTCTCACTGTCTTTTCACCACTTCTTTGAGCTTTTTCAATAATTGATGCTTCTTCCTTCTGGGGCACACATTTTGCCTTGTCATCCTTTGCTGTCAACGGTGTCTCTTGTGCAATTTCTCCAGCTGCACTTTTCACCCTTTTAGATGCGGAGGTTGGCTGTTCCCTCTCATCTATATCTTGTGTTGTGACTGCTTCCTCTGCATCATCTGAGGTCTTCCCCTCAGCAAGTTGTCCAACTGAAGCCTCTGTGTTGTCATTCCCAACTGTCTCAGTACTGTTGACCTGTTCCTCCTCTGGAGCATCTTCTTGGATGACAGCTTCCTCTGTCACAGTTTCCTCTTTGTCTATGTCTGCGTCTATATTTTCCATTTGTTCAGCTGCATCCCCTTCTTTGGCCCCCTCTCCCTTCTCCCTGTGAGTAAACTGCTGTTGTTTCTCTTCTTTCTCTCTCTCCTGAACTTCTGTAGATTTCTCTCCATCCTCTGCTTCCTCTCCTTCCTTGAGTTGCTTGCAGGTTGTTTTTGTTGAGCATCTTTGTGCCACAAGAATAGACATTCTTCCCCTCCTCAGAGCCCGTCCTTGGACTGCTGGTTCTTCTTTCTGAATTTCTAAAGCTTCTTCCTTTTCTAGTTCAGTTTTTTTCTTTCTTCTTCTTGGTACTTTGGATCTGGGTGTGGCTTTGACTTCTTGCTTTTTATTTCTCTGTGTTCTGGTTTCAGTGACTGAAGGTTCCTGATCATCATTTGCAGATTTAGCCTCCGCTTCTTTTGCTGTCTCCTCAGCTCTCCCTTCTCCTGTGTCTTGTTCTGTGACTATTTCCACTTGATCCTTATAACCTTGCTCTTCCACTGTCACTTTCTCCAGCTCAGGGGACCCACAAACATTCTTCTGTGCAATTGTTTCTTCCCTCTGCTCCTCTTTTGTTTTAGTGTCCACTAAAACCACAGTCATTGTTCGGAGATCAGAAAGCTGGGGTGCGTTTTCCTCAAGCTGTTGCTCCTCTGCTGAAGGTGTTGCCTCTTCTTCACTTGGCGGAAGTGTAGCGGAGTCATTGGCGGGTATGGGTAATGGTGTGTCAGTCTCTCCTTGAACTAAATCATCTGCAGCAGCTGCCTGTCCAGCTTTCCAGCTTTCATCACATTCTTCACCTAAGGCCTCTGGCTCCCTTTCTGCAAATGTTTTGGGTATAGTTTCTGATTGCTCTTCCACTACATCTTGTTTTTGCGCTACAACTGCTTCACCTTCTTCCATATCTATTTCTGGCTGTAAGCTTTCCACTCTCTCAGATGCAGCTTCCTCACTAACTGTTTCTATTATCTCCTCATTTTTTCCCTCTCTCTCTTTATCTGTCTTTTCAACAGCTTCATCAAAACTTTTAAGTTCCTCTTCTACCTTTGGCTCATCTTCTTGGATTTTTTTACTTCTTCTGGATTTGCCTTTCTGTGCATTAGAGGCAGATCTCCTCCCAGATCTCAGTGTTCTTGTTGTCACTGGTGGTTCTTCACTGTTTTCAGCTTCTTGTGCATCCCCTTGCTTTCCGCCTCTGGTTCTTCTGTGTCTTGGTGTAGCTGTGCTTGATTTGGTTTCACATTTCAGAGCTCTGGTTTCAACAACTGATACCTCTTGCTCAAAGCTCATTGCTTTATCTACCTGAGCTGGTGGAAGACTGTCTTCAGCATCACCTCCTGCTGGAATATCTGCCTCTCTTTCTGCACATATCTCAGACTGTTTATTCTCCAGTGGAACTGTTGCTATGACTGCATAATTTGCCACAGACTCCATCTCTCCTTCCACCTCATCAGTGCCTCCCTTTCCAATCACTTCAGCCACCTCCTTTTCAGTTATACCCTCACCAGTGTCGTCTTCGTCCTTTTGCTGGTTGCCTCTATTTGATTTGACTGTTTCTTTTCCACTCTGAAGAACGCTTGTTTCAATGACTAGTGCTTCTCCTGCATCACTTTTTTCCTCATTCACAATGGCAGATTCTTTCTTTTCTTTTTCAGAATTGTCTTCTTCAAGCACTTCCTTCTCAACAGTACCTGCCTCTACAGTTGCATTAGAGGATTTTTGTTTCATGGTCACCTGTTCACCTTCATTCTCCTCTTCCTGTTGTTTTTCTGGAGCTGCACACTCTCCATCAGCTGGTCCTTCCTCTGCCTGCTTTACACGAAGATGACAGCAGGTTTTTTTTATGTCGACTAAGATGATCGTGGCTTTCTGGAGCTTGGGGATTTCAGAGTTAATGTTCTTTTTCTGAGGCTCTTCTGCTGCAGGTACAACAGTCTCATCTGGAACTGGATCAGTAACTATCGTTTCCAAAGCGGCAGCAACAGTGTCAGGCTCTTGTGTCGCGTCATCTGCCACACCAGTGACATCAGCAGTGTCAGATTGCACTTC
>NW_024621254.1:0-1872 GCF_008729295.1 Plectropomus leopardus | reverse complement strand
GGCAGGACGGGGGGGCTGCAGAGGGGGGAGGGGGTCTCTCTCCTCCAGCTGCTGTCACGCTAACGCTTCTCCCTTCATCATCTCAGGTCTAACATTCAACGGCCCCGCCTCCGCCAAACCCACCGCTGACATCAGCGCCAAGCAGACCAATGGCTCCACCCCGAGCCCGACTCAAAGCTCGAGCTCCTGCAGCAGCAGCAGCAGTGTCGGCAACAAGGAGTACAGCCGGCAGCTCACCGCTCTCAACTGCTCCGTGCGGGACTGGATCACCAAGCACGTGAACGACAACCCGCTGTGCGATCTCAACCCCATCTTCAGGGATTACGAGCGCCACCTGGCCAGCATCGAGCGCCAGTATGGAGCC
This sequence comes from Plectropomus leopardus, assembly GCF_008729295.1. Classification (NCBI taxonomy): domain Eukaryota; kingdom Metazoa; phylum Chordata; class Actinopteri; order Perciformes; family Serranidae; genus Plectropomus; species Plectropomus leopardus. Next base: position 1,508 of record NW_024621254.1, on the reverse strand, counting down.
GGATCTGCCGACGGGGGCTCTGAGGAGAAGAAGCAGGGAGGGTTGCTGCCAACCACGGCCACCCCTCCTCCTCCTCCCTCGTCCTCCTCCTCAGCAGCTCCAGCCGCCGCCGCCGCTTTGTTCTCCTTTGGCAAAAGCACGACAGAAGACTCGACCCGGGACAAAACCGCCACCGCCGCTCCAGTCAACGCCGGCGTCACGTTTAACTTCGGTCAGAAGGTGGACAGCTCGGTCCTCGGCTCCTTAGGGTCCAAATCGACTCCCCCCAGCTTCTCCTTCTCCTCCAGCGCCTCCTCCAGCCAGACCTCCCTGTTTGGAGCTCCCGGAGCTGCTGCGCCGCTGTCCTTCAGCGGGACCAAGTCCGAGGACGCCCGGCCCGCAGGTACGCCGCCACGAAAATATTCTAACGTCCTCAAATGTAGAGAGGAAGCTCAGAGACTCAAATCTGTCTTGTGTCACAGGAAGTATGAAGAGCCAATTAATCAATAATCTGCCACTTTGATTAATCACTTTAGAGCTGCAGCCATTAATTCATTTAAAGATTTCAATCAATTATTTTGATAAAAAATTGTTTCAGTAAAAAAAAAATAAAAATGTTTTCCTACTTTCTGATAGTAAGTTAAATATTTGGGTTTTGACTGTCGGTCTCGCGGCTGTCGCGACGTCACTTCAGATCTGGAAAACTGCGATCTGCGTTTTTATTACGTAATTGAGACGTTAAATGTCAAATGATAAAATTCACATTATCAGTTTTTTTCGGGGGGTTCATTAAATGTCAGAAGTTAAAAATATGCGACACGAGTCCAAATAGGCGTCTTTAAATGTTGTTTTTTCTTAAGCTGTAATAACAACTGATGATCGATTAATCGATCATTAAAATTTGAATCAGCACTGAAGTGATAAAACCGATCACCTGTTCCAGATGTTTTTTTTTTGTTGAATAACTGTCAGGCACGTTAAAAATATGCGAAACACGTTTCCAGAGTCAGACGTCGTCCTCAAACGTCTGTTTTTTTAAGAAATAATTACAGTTAATTGATGATGATGATCAAATAAATCGGTCGTTAAAAATGTAATCAAACCTGAAATGTAATCGATTAGTCAGCGTATATACAGTTTGTTGCTGTGAGCTTTGATTGAGGAAAAATAGCATTTGTTATTGTCGAGATAAATGTTTTTCAGTCATGATTAATTGATTAATCGATAGTTAAATTCATAGAAGCTGTTTGATTTGTAACCCTGCTTGTTTGATATGAAGATATGTATCTTGTTTTTTTTACTGTTGGACGGTTTTGAATTATTTGGGTTTTGCGACTGTCGGTCGCTCGAAGCCATCATGACGCCACTTTGAGATCTGAAAGATTTCGATTTCATAACGTGATTGGGACATAAACGAATGATAAAACTAATCATCCATTATCGATTTTTTGGGGGGTTCGTTAAATGTCAGAAGTTAAAAATATGTGAAACGATTTTCCAAAATTATATCTTCAAATGACTGTTTTTTT
>NW_024621253.1:0-1413 GCF_008729295.1 Plectropomus leopardus | reverse complement strand
AAAAAAAAAATGCAAAAAAATATTTGCTGTTTTTCGTCGTCCTCCTCAACAGTGTGATATAAATCCATCACAAATAAATCACTTTTGTGTTTTTAGTTTAACACACAAAACTGATGAAAAATTCTAATTTAATCTTGTAAATACATTTCTAAAATCAGATACCATTCAATTAAAAATAAAAGAAACATTTGTTCTGAGATATTTTGTGGTTAATTGATAGATATTTTTACACTGTAAAAACATTTGGATTTTTATCATTTTTTCCCTATTTATTTTATATCTTTTCCTAAAATTTTAGGGACACAAATATTTAAAAAACATACAGAAACAGACTGTGAATGTACATGTCTACTGTCAAATTTGATGAAAAACCTACAACCTTTAATAACAAAAAGATTTTTTTTGTCAGATAAGAAGACTAAAAAAACACATTTGCAAATTAGAAGAATTCCTCAAATTGTTTTGAATCTAATAGATGAAAGTGTTAAATTTAAATTACTGAAATTAGATGCCATGAGTGACAAATGTCAACTGCTGAACGACAAGAACCAAAGTTTTTCACAATTATCATTATTCTGCAGCTACACATCAAAATACGCACCAACAAATCATGCGAAATCAGTCATTTCAGGCCACAAAAAACCAAAAAAACACACACTAAAAAATCCAGAAAAGGACTATTTGCAGCATTGTCCATCTCTAGCCGCGTGGATGCTACAACCAGCCAATCAGGCGGCTCCTCCTCTCTGACATCACGACGCAGAGCGATAAAAACCGAACACAGCTGCTTCTGCTGCCGCGCAGACGTCGTTCACACCTGTCAGCTGCAGCAGCTGCAGCTTCCCTCGAGTGGCTCCAACTGTCACGTCAACGGAAAAAATATCTAACAACGGCAAAAAAAAAAAAACTTTGTTTATGTAAAAGAGAAAATATCTGATTCATAAATCAGGGTTCCTGCAGCTTGAGGCAAATTAGATTTATGAGTCTTTGAGACTTTTTTATGCCACCAGTGGTGAAATTTAGGACCAACTGTGACCGATATTGTAAAAAATACAAAAACAAATGCCCAAATGTTTATTGTTATATAAATAAGTCCAGTCCAGCCAAAAAGTAAAAACTGATTAGAAGTTTGTATTTTCAAAAAATAAATAAATGAGAAAATAATTTAAAAAATAAATAAAATCAAATAGATGTTGCCATATATTTTGAGATTTTACGATGCAACGGCAAAACAACTGACACATAAAAACACCGGCAGTGTCTCAGTGCTTTGAGTCATATTACGGCCTTTTTCTTACATCAATGAGCTCAATGCATTTCAAGACTTTTTAAGGACCTGCAGGAACCCTGTAGGTGAGAGTGTAGCGCCACATTTTAAAAAGAAAATTTAAGATGTTTTCACCCCACACACAC
>NW_024621252.1:0-6526 GCF_008729295.1 Plectropomus leopardus | reverse complement strand
TGTTGTATCTAGCAGTGAGAATACAGATTGCAATGATCTGAAACTTCTCCTGGTTACAGTTCCTTCAGTGGTCATTGTTCAGGAGATTTTTACCAGGAGCTAAATTATCGGCAAAGTTCTGTTTTCTAACCAAAACAAATGGACCAGGGAAGTGAAACTGGTGAAAACACTGAAGAAATCAGTTTCATGTTAGAAAATCAGTATTTTTCTGATTCTGTTTGTTGTGGGGGGGCAGCTAATTATGGTGGCCAACATGAAAATGTGAATGGCCCTATCTAGAATTGCTGTTCAGTTAGTCCCTTTTGGGCTACTGTAGGCGGTGCATAGCTGTTTCTTAGGTAAAAAAAAAAAACAAGACTATTCTTATTTTCAGCTGACATCCACTTAAGAAAACATACTTAATATATTATATACAGTATCTGCAAATATATATCATTCTGTAGACTGAGCTTTTATTTTTTAAATCAAAATGACGAGAGGAAATTATTCAAATAACTTTGATTTGACAGATGAACTGGTGGATGTTCCAATACAAACAGTGACTACAATGACATCTGCACTTAGATCTCAATAAAAGCTACAAGCCTGAAAGTTTGACCCCTTACAGTGCGGGGGTGGCAGTAGTTCCATTGTTATGTTGGGGGCATTTTCCTGACATGGTTGGCCCCTCTCGTCCCCTTAGAAGACAGGGTCATTGAAAATCAATACAGAGTTATTCAAAGTGATCACCTTTAACCCTAAGTTTCTATCATGATCGGAGGGGCCTCTTCCAGGATGACAACACTTGCATTTGCAGAGCATGAGGGGTCACTGAATGGATTGATGAAAATCAAGTGTATCATATGCTGTGGCCTACGCAGTCATCAGATCTGAACACCAAAAAGGAAACCTCTTTTGGAAGAATGAGCTTGCAGAGATGAAGGACGACCAGTGGTGCAGTGAAGTAGATCTGGCGAGTTGTGGTGGCTCAACACTTTACTTCGAGACTTTACATGTATGTATTTTTTTCAAACTTATAACCTGTCACCATTACATCTATGTCAGGGCTGTCAATGTTAAAGTGTTAATCACAATGCAATTAAGGTCATTACATAAAGCTTTTTTTTATCACATTAATTGCTGTCCAATATTTCTGTTTTGGAGAGGCTGTACCGCGCTGAGTCTTAAAGCTACAGTGATGATACTAACATGATATGAAACTAGAATACCTGGGGAATCCCAACCACTGTCATGCCACTTTCTCAAGAAGAAGGCTGAATAACACTCCAAAGTTAACATTTTGGTAACGGAAAAACAGCGTGGCCTTTTCACAAAGCTTCCCTGACCTCAAGATATCTGAATGAGAATGTGTTCTATGGGTAACCATCAGTGTCCCCTTTAGAGACAAGCCCACTTCATGCTAGTCCCATTTTTTTTTTTTTTTTTTTTTTGGCTGATTCCAAACCAAGACAATCTGGTAAGAATTGCATTACCTTGTCAAGACTGACTTCATAACTGTTTTGTAATGAAATTATAAACATATGACAAAAACTGTGATTAATAACAATTTAAATACTGCAATTAATCTTGATTTAAAATATATATATATATATATATATTCCAAGACCGCCATAAATAAAACGTTTTATTAATCTTGATATTGGCTGTTGTCAGTTTCTCTCTCCTTCTCTTTTTGATTATCGTAGGAAACTTGATATGCGTATTAATTTTATGTTAACCAAGGAATATTTCTAAAGCATTTTAGGATTGCTGGTATGTGCCAGCATAGTCAAAAAATGCTAAATAATGGAACTGAAAACATGTGATTAAAAGCTATGAATAATTGCAATTAACTGTTCAAATTTTGTGATTAGTTGTGATTTAAAAAGAAATAATCATCTGACAGCTCTAATATATTTATATTGCAATGTATTGGATTACACTGTATTGAGAGACATACAGAATACGAAAAAACAATGGAAACATTTTTTCCACAAAACTGTTATTTTCAAGAATATCTCTAGCTGATTTATATCCCTGTCACCAAAATCATATACAGCCCTCTCTGCACACTCCCAATGAACATGTAATGGACACTACTTTGAACCTATTTGGTGGCTCACTGAGTGTTTTACAGACACATGTCTGATGAAAGTGCTCTAATACCTACTAAAAGGTAGTAGAGTGTATCATAAGGATTTCTCTGGGTTGAGTATTTGCACTTCTAGTCTTCTAGTTGGCTGTACAAACTCAAAGACTGAACTTCTCAAAAAGTACTGGATGTACCAGGCAGAGCCGTATTAGGCTCAGCAACTTACTTTTAAGATTAATCAATTCATCTCTCTGTCAGGGCATCCAAACCAACAGCCAAGGGTGAGCACGCATAAGAATAAATGGCACTAATGAATTCACCCATGACACTGCTGGTTGAGAAAATTATCAGTGTTGCAAGCTACACCTCAATAGGCGGCTCTCACCCTCTGAAAGCAAATTTTCACTGAGCACTGGATTGTAAACAATTATTCTAGTCTTATGGGATGCCGTAGAAAAGCAGCCATTTGAGTTGATGTGGAGGTTGTTGTGGAGGAATAAGAGGTGGTGTCATATTACAGCGATAAGGGGGGAAGAACAAGATAACCCTGACTGACTGAGCAGCATAGAGCAACATTAGGTGTTATCACCTTCTTTCAGAGAGGCTGGGAGGGTGAAAAAGAAAGTGAAGAGGGAGGTGAAGAAAAAGAGAGGGAGAGCCGAATGTAGAGAAGGGGGGAGGGAGTATGGAGGTATTACAAAACAGAAAAAAAGGAGAGAAAGACAAAAAAAAGGAAAATGGGGGAGGATAAAGAGGAACATGACAAAAGAAAAGTGAGAGGGAAAGGAGGGGGTTGAAGAGTTTTTAAACAAGGAAAAATAAAGAGATAACAAATGAAGGAAGGATTCTGCTGAGGTGTAAAGCATTCACTTGACAAAATATTAACAAGATTATATCTTATTCATTCATAAAAACAAGAATTTACAGGGCAATTAGGTTATTAATTCAGAAAAACAAGGGCATTTTTTAAATGAAAACCTTACTGGGAATTCTAAAATACCTATCTTATAAGAAAATAAAGAATTTACAAGATAATTCTGAGATAATATTATCGTTAAATCAGATTTAAAAAAAAAAAAAGAGTTTGAGAGATAATGAACAAATAACAGCACATTTTTTATGAAAACCTTCTCTCTGAATTATGAGATAATGATAATTCAGGAAAACAAAAAAATATTTTATTCTTGAGTGAATGCCTTTTGCTTCTGTAAAATGCAAATCAACAATGTGAATAGATGAAGAGAAAAGTGACAGAAATCAAAGAGGGTGGCAAAGACATGAAGGTGAAAAAAGCACTTGAAGTGCAAAGAGGGAAAAGGAAAGTTTAAATACAGAACAGAGTGAAAGAGAAGAATCGGATGAGAGGACAAAAGTGACTAGGCTAGACTTCTACACTTTTCTCTGTCAAATAAACACCCAAAAACTTAACTTTCAAAAAAGTAAATAAATGCGGTGTTGATAGTTGCCACTAGAGAACCGACTGAGCAATACTGGCTACATTTCCCAGTTGAGCCAGGCTGCAACCCCTGCACCCCTTCAGTACATCCATCACCCATGACTCATCTAACCTTGACAGAATTGTCTATAATTGGACTAAAAGTTGGTTGTCCCCTGCCTAAAAGCAGTAGAGTAGACTTCTAAACTTATTGACATTTTAACATGGGCTTTGTCACAGTGACCACAATGTTCTGCAGGGCTAAGCAGGGGATACCATGGCAAAAATGAATGCATTAATTTCAACCAAGTGTTAGAAAGGCCCACCCTTAATCATACCCTAATTATAAACTATTTGCCAGTAGCACAATCTTTTGTTAACTTCACAGTAGTTGCCATCTATGAATATCATAGAAGGTGTTTTTTTTTTGGCATTCAACCAACTCTGACAATTTAAAAGCAATGGTGTTAATAACTAATAAGTTAAAATAACTGGAAGGAGCCATGTTTTACCGCTGCACTGCTCTTTTATTTCTGCTTGTACTCATATTCATGAAAACAGAGACCTGGTTCTGCTGAGTGTCTCAACACACTTTTGACTTCTGCCTCTTGACCTCTTGAGACTCTTTTTTTATCCACTTTCTGATCTTAGCATAAAAAAAAAAACAATGAGAAGAAACTAAAGCTAAGACATGAGCCTTGAAATTCACTTCGTCATTCTGGGAAGAGGACGCACTAGAGGTCATATCTCCCATTAGTAGTTTTGAATATTTTGCAGTCTTTTTTTTTCTTTTAATTGCTGCTTAGATCAAATTAGTATGATGCTTTATGTCTAAAAATAAATGCATCCCAGTGGAAAGAATGTAAGCACACAAATGCTTTGATCAAGACATATAAGTACAAATGAACATCGATATACTAATAAGTCAAGTCAAAGGGAAAAAGAAGAGCTTTTTACTTCAAAGCCAAAGAAGACACAAGAACTCAGAAACATTATAATTTCTCTTAAATGTGAAAATAAATAATGTCCAGCTAGTAAAGACAGCAGACCTCAGGTCAAATATCTACACTGCATTTCAAAGTCTATTTTCAAATGCAGAGACACAATATGCTCACATACAGATCCAAAATCAGGTCACTCATGCTAATTCATCCATTATTCAAGGGCATCTTTAGCTTTGAATTAGCATTGAGGTTTGCATCTTCATTAGTCATCCAGGAGGCTTCAATAGGCCAACAAATTCTCTACAGTCGGGCTTTCCTTAAAAACAAACAGGCTAGAAACATCAAGAGGAAAAAAAGAGCCTCTTCCAAATTCACCAGGATCAGAAACACTGTCTCTCTAAACAGCTGATATGGCAAAATGTGACAGCCCCAAAGAGATGACATGAATAACAATAAGGCCTTCACAAGGCAAAAAACAAAGACCTGACAAAAGGTATTTTGGAAATCTCTCAGGAGTTGTTTTTTAAGTGTGCCACAGATGCCTTTGAGGAGTGAGATTTTAAAAGTTGCCAAAGTAAAGTGAGCGATTTGTTGTCTTTATCTTGCTTTGAGGTTTCTAGAGAAGCCACATCCAGTCACACATAGATTGGTTTTCAGGGCCCCAAGGCACTTGATCTGAAGATGTGGTATTAATACAAGCCCAGCTCTGTCAGCCTATCTATCAACACTGACTGCCTCTTCATCACCTTTGTTCACTAGTTTGACTGTGGCAAATAAAACATATTGGACCATGTACATACATTATCATCATCATCATCATCATCATCATCTTTTAGAACACAGAAATGTTAGCCTTGACATTATTTTGAATGTCTTTTACATCACTAGTTGTAATATATTAGGGTACAGTATTGTTCTGAAAGCACTCTAGTATTTAGTGGCACACCAAAAGAAGGGCCTTGGGGGGGCCTGGACATTACTGTCTTGATGATGTTGTGGCACATTCATTTTTTTAAGCTAGCACAAAGCTATGGATGTTTTCCATAAGCGCTTTTGGCCATGCCGAATCAAACCATGAGGACGCACAAATGCCCGCGTTCAAGCGGGTAGCAGCGACATCTCGCTAGACCTCTGGAGAACCCCCTTTTCCCTCCACTCACTCCACTCACCTCTGTCTGCAGGAGCGCAGAGAGGAAGTTTTTTTTTTTTTTTTAAACTCTGTGTTAAGCTCTCAGTAATTATATAGTTTCTAACTAAATCTCTGTGGTTTGGAGTTAAGTTTCTCTTCTGTGCCCTGCTGTACTTTAGATATCTGCTTTATTTTACTGTTTCGTATTTACTTTCAGAAGTCGGTAAAGTACGCAGCTCCTAAACTCAACATTTCCCTATTTTGCGTCTTCACAATAAAAGCTTTTACAAAACAAAATGATGGGGGACTTTTAATGTGTAGCATCTATAGGAAATAAAAAGTGTTTATCACTGAATTAGTGCCAATTGTTATCAATTGTTATGTAATTGTTTTGCTTTTCTTCAATAAAAGCAAAAGCATTAATAACGCAGGGAAGAAAGTAGAAGACAAAACAGCTCAGTGAGATGCAGAGCTGCAAACACTCACCCCCAACAGGTAAAATTATTTTGCCTGCCTGCTGTGTGATGGAAAAACATACACACATAAAAAAACATTGGGGGGGGGGCTTGTCTTGCTGGGCCATTATTGGACCAAGCAATGCCAAACCAGGCCAGTAGTACCAAACCAGCAGTAGTGGTATCTTGTGGCACTAGACAACCAAAGATATTGCAGGTCAGGTCAGGTTTGGGTTGTTTATTAGCCAATTATTTGTTGCTTAGGCGGTGCAGATTGGATACATTTTGGCTCTAGTCAAATCTAGTTGATGACCCCTGCTATATACTTTGACACCATGATGGAATTCCCAAAATCCAGTTATGACTTTTGATTCTGGAGAGCCACCTCAAGATTTTCAGTCGCCCCATCAACAAAAAGTTAAGTATTCAACTCATGCGGATTTACTTACTTTACAAATGCAAGGTGTTTCTCAAGGTGTTAAATTTGACCAC
>NW_024621251.1:0-1907 GCF_008729295.1 Plectropomus leopardus | reverse complement strand
CATATGAGACCTTATAGACAAATGCTGAGGTTAGCACAGCAAAAGCTAATTTCCAAGCAAGTATTTCACTATGAGAAGCGCAAACTTAACACAACTAACAAAGTTTCATAACTGAAGTTGGGGAACAAACATGCCTCATCTCCCAAAGCAGTTTCCCACCCAGGCCTATAAAGGTATGTCTAACCCTCCTGTCCTTTTCTCTCTCCCTCTTTCAGCAAAAGAGCTACACAGGATTCAATAGAGCCTGAAGACTCCCTGCACTAAGACAGCACCCTTATCCTGAGTATCAGCTCCCTGTCTTCTGCAAGCCTTTCCCTTTTCCTTATTTTTACTAAACCATATACAAGGCATCCCAATGGTGTGCTCTTTGTTTGGGTAAAATGTTCTAATGCAGTTTTGGAAAATGATAACCTCACATATTTTTTGTAGTTGTAATCTGTGGTGAGTGTAAGACTACTTCTGCTGGTATTTATCAACAACATTTTCCTCATCTGCGTGTCAGCTTGCCTTTCTCTTCATGCCTGGATCGTCCCTGTGCAGCACAGCAAAACATGGTGGAGACTATCTGAGAGGACACCACAAAAGTGGGACATATAACAACTGCTTGATGTGCTATTTATGTTTCTGAGTTTATTAGATATTAATGAAATTAATGAATTGCAGTACGTCAGTAGAAAGACAAAGATAAATAAAATACACATTTATATATATATAAGCAATAAACAGTAACCTGCTCCTTTACCATGATAAGTCTAAAATATGTCAGCATAACCATATACAGTGGGTACGGAAAGTATTCAGACCCCCTTAAATTTTTCACTCTTTGTTTTGCAGCCATTTGCTAAAATCATTTAAGTTCATTTTTTTCCTCATTAATGTATACACAGCACCCCATATTGACAGAAAAACACAGAATTGTTGACATTTTTGCAGATTTATTAAAAAAGAAACACTGAAATATCACATGGTCATAAGTATTCAGACCCTTTGCTGTGACACTCATATATAACTCAGGTGCTGTCCATTTCCTCTGATCATCCTTGAGATGGTTCTACACCTTCATTGGAGTCCAGCTGTGTTTTATTATACTGATTGGACTTGATTAGGAAAGCCACACACCTGTCTATATAACACCTTACAGCTCACAGTGCATGTCAGAGCAAATGAGAATCATGAGGTCAAAGGACCTGCCTGAAGAGCTCAGAGACAGAATTGTGGCAAGGCACAGATCTGGCCGAGGTTACAAAAAAATTTCTGCTGCATTTAAGGTTCATAAGAGCACAGTGGCCTCCATAATCCTTAAATGGAAGACGTTTGGGATGACCAGAATCCTTCCTAGAGCTGGCCGTCTGGCCAAACTGAGCAATCGGGGGAGAAGAGCCTTGGTGAGGAAGGTAAAGAAGAACCCAAAGATCACTGTGGCTGAGCTCCAGAGATGCAGTCGGGAGATGGGAGAAAGTTGTAGAAAGTCAACCATCACTGCAGCCCTCCACCAGTCGAGGCTTTATGGCAGAGTGGCCCGCCGGAAGCCTCTCCTCAGTGCAAGACGCATGAAAGCCCGCATGGAGTTTGCTAAAAAAAACACCTGAAGGACTCCAAGATGGTGAGAAATAAGATTCTCCGGTCTGATGAGACCAAGATAGAACTTTTTGGCCTTAATTCTAAGCGGTATGTGTGGAGAACACCAGGCACTGCTCATCACCTGTCCCTTCTACTAAATACTGAGCAAAGGGTCTGAATACTTATGACCATGTGATATTTCAGTTTTTCTTTTTTAATAAATCTTAAAAAATGTCAACAATTCTGGGTTTTTCTGTCAATATGGGGTGCTCTGTGTACATTGAGAGAAAAAATTAACTTAAATGATTTTAGCAAATGGCTGCAATATAACAAAGAGTGAAAAATTT
>NW_024621250.1:0-2030 GCF_008729295.1 Plectropomus leopardus | reverse complement strand
CCAGAGTCTCCTGAAGTTTCTTCTTGTGTTGTCGTGCAGCTTCATCGACGGGTCTGAATCTGTGGTCGCTGTGTTTTTCTGAATCTCTGCAGACGAGACACACCGGCTGCTGATGGTCCAGACAGAAGAGTTTGAGTTTCTCAGAGTGCAGACTGCAGAGAGCCTCTGAAGCTCTCTGATCTCTCTCCTGTAAAACGGACTCACACAGGCTCTTTAACGCCATGCTTAAAGGAGGTTCCCTGGAAGATCTTCTCTTACAAACTGGACACTCCTGAGTTTGTTTCTGTGTCCACCAGCTCTTCAGACAGTCTTTACAGAAGCTGTGGCCACATGACAGAACAACAGGATCCTGAAAGACGTCCTGACAGACCGGACAGCAGAGATCCTCCTCTGATCTGGAAGCCATTTAGTCTCTGAGTGAAGCTGAAAACACAGCGGACAAAAAGTATCAACCTTCTGGTTTTCAGTCTGTGTCTCTCTTCAGTGAGAAAGAATAAACTGTTTCCGGCTTCGTGTCATGGTCTTACTGAGAGGCGTGTTTCCTTCCAAAGTTCAAAAGATAGCCGAGCCATATCTGTCGAACGTACTGACTAACAGAGTCATTGCATTGTATCTGTATAGTATTCAGCTGTGGCAGTTCTTTTATCTGTGGAGTGTTGCAGGAGTTTGGATTCGAGCGGCTGGATCGGGTGTTTGGAGAGTCTGACAGACTTGGTAAACCCACATGAAGGCCGAAAGTGAACTGTCTGGGGGTCTCCAGTCACACATGTACTACAATACATGTGGGTACTATTATTTAGTACTGTAAATTAACAACAAAATGATCGATTTTGTATCAGTATAGTAGCCTTCTTGTTTTTTATTCAGCTCCAGAAGTTACAAGTTGCCAGTGAAAATGGCAGAGTGACATTTTTAGTGACGAAGGAGGTGTGTTGTCATGCTGATTTATCATTCTTAATGTCTAGATAACCGTCAGTATGCCTGGTTGGAGGCTCTGGTTGTGTGCAGATTAGAGCGCACAGACTAAAATATTTTAAACAAAACCTCAGTCCATCTGTTGTTAATAAGACACTTAACCTCACCTCAAAGCTTTGACTTTATATTAAAGTTTCATGTGATCTTAATGATTTTTCTTTGGATTATATACCACATATGAACATTTAAACTGATCAAACTGAACCAACAAATACTGTAAAATTCAGAAAAGAAACAAATGAAAATCATGTATTTGTATAGTTTGTAAAGTTCTCTGAAAAATTATAGTTCTGTGGCTTATAATGTTTTTTTACCCTTTTTTTTCTGGCTGACTCTTGAGCTGCTGTAGTACTCCGTTTTACTTTTCATTTTTCAGTAGTTTTCCCACATTTTTTAATAGATTTCACATTAACAGTCACTATTCAGATACACACTTTTTTTTTACATGATATAATTTTAATGCCCTGTTTTCTGTGAGGATGCCCAAATGCAAACTGTGTTCCTCTTCTCCCAAATGTATGATGTGTAAACGTCTCTGTGTGGATCTCATTGAGACAAATATGACGGCATTATCAGAGACACGAATAATATAATGACACTGAAGAACAAACTGCATTTAATGTGAATCACTTCTGATCAACACTGTCACATAAAAAGTCTGACTGGGTTTACATCTCCAAGAGCATGTCCCTGCTCTTAACCGTGCACGGTCACTGTGAGCTTTCGTCCGTCTTATTCTCATGGACGCGATATTTCAAAAAGGCCTTGAGGCAATTTCCTCAAATTTGGCACAAACTTCCACTCGGACCTACCAATGAACTGGCTAGAGTTTGGTGGTCAAAGGTCAAAGTCAGTGTGACCTTGTCTATCTCATTCTTGTGCAGTGGATATCTCAGGAACACTCTGAGGGAATTTCTTGCAGCAGAAGTGAAGAACTCTGTGCTTCATTTACGATTTACCACCTTTAGGCTAAGTGACCCTTCAGATCTGTAGTTTTCCCACACGGACCTTCAGTGGTAATATCTTCAGTTTATCTCCAGAGCTAATGTACGGAA
>NW_024621249.1:0-3171 GCF_008729295.1 Plectropomus leopardus | reverse complement strand
GTGTCTGAAAAGCCAGAACAAAAAAAACAAAATATCTTGGAGTAGATAAAGATTAAACTGTAAATAATTTTCAGAGATAAACAAAGAAAATGTTTATTTACATTTATTGAAAGAGCCAGCCAGCCAAAAGTCAAACGTGAAATGAAACATGATAAATCATCAGCCGACACTTTGAGCTCATTAGTTTATAAAACGTAAGTGTAATTCCACTTCCGGCCACTATATACATTTTGCATTAATGCATGGCGCACTTCCTGGTTTAAGGCTTGCGTTAAACCCAACAGAAGAAGAAGAGGAAGCGGAAACGGGATATTGAAGCGGAAACGGGATGTTGAAACGGAAAAGTTTGAATGTTTTTGAGGGGAAACGCGGCGCTGCTTCTCTCTGCGGTTTCAGGCTCTTTTCTCGGATATTTGATCAGCTGACTGAGCGGAAACACGAAGGTACCGTGTCCTTTCACATGTGATCACGTGATGTCGCGTGCGTGTTTTAACGGCCTTAAACTTTCAAAAGACCCGCTGACGTCAGCCGAGCGATCGATTCGATGTTCTGAGTTTTAAAATCGTCCGTATTTTTGTTAAAAGTGAAGGAATCATCATCAGTTATGAGTTGCGGGCTGTTTGGTGCTGTGGCGTGTTGGTTGGTTACTATATTTTTGGGTTTTTGGTTGTTTTATGTTGATTTTTGAATAAGATATTTAATAGTATTTGATTGTTTTTTTTTGTTGACTGATAGGTGAATTTATTTGTATTGTCTTTGATTACTGTTGTTAGTGTAGTTTGGTTTGTGTATCGTCTCTTTATTCAGTTATTTAGTTCCGCCTGGAAAACAAAATAACAACAACAAAAAGAGTGAGAATTTCGTTTATTTGTTTTTCTGTAAAAATCAAATATTGAAAAAAGATGCTTGTGTTCTCATTACCTGCTTGAAAGGAAAAATCAAATAAATGAGGGAACTAAAACAAAATTAGTCAGATGTCAAATCATTTTTGAGCACTGGGGAGGACTCGTGCTTTTATTTTGGCTCAGGGGAGGAGCCTTCGACTTCAAAAGGTTTTGTGTTTATTTTACAACCAATTTTTAGTATTTATTAGTCACAGGAGGCATCACTTTGTTTTGTTTTTGTTGGCAAAATTTTGTTTTTAGACTGAAACCAAATAATTTTGTGATACCAATAAAGACGGTAATTTAATCTATACTTTTTTTTTTGTTTATATTACAGATGTTATGAGCTGTTTGACATTTTTGTTGTATATATTTTTGATATTACAATGTCTGAATATTTGAAAGAATTAAAAGTCTGTTGCTGTTTGAAAGGGTGTATTTGCAGTATTATGCTGTTATCGTTAAACCAAGTTTAGAAAGTATGTTTTCATTCAAAAAAAAAAAATTCCTACGTAGTAAAATCTTTGGCATTTTCTTTTCTATTCAAATTTTAATTAAAAAAAATTACAACTACACCAAAATAAAAGCCATAAGTCCCTTCACAGTGCATAAAGAATTATTCAACATGCCATCAGTACTAATAACAAACAACTGCAAATATTTTAACATCACTATTCAGAATTAGTTTAAAAAAAAGGTCTTTCAGGGTAAATACGGAGCCAGAGGGCATAAACAAAGCATTCAAATAGAACTTTTTGAGTTTTTATTTTATTTTTTTCGACGAAAAGGCGTAACATAAAATGGTATCAAATAGTATGGATAGCAGCTGAATGCACATTTTGTTTAAAACTTTTGCCACAATCAGAGCAACGAAATGGTTTCTCTCCTGTATGAATGCTCGGATGTTGCAAAGTTCCTTTCTAACTGAAACTTTTGTCACAAACTGGTTCTCTCCTGTGTGACTTTTCATGTGTGTCAAATTGTTCCAGCTGCAGCCGAAATGTTTCTGACAAACAAAACTCTGACTTCAGAATGTTGATCAATATCCCAAAAAATAAATTAAACACACACATGGTTTTTGACAAGTGACTTCTTGTTGAATCCTTTGCCACAAATGCTGCATTTATAGAGTTTTTCTCCTGTGTGAATTGTCATATGTTCTGTAAGATGCACGTTCTGTTTAAAACGTTTACCACAAATGGAGCAGCAAAACGGTTTCTCTCCTGTGTGAATTCTCATGTGTGTTTTCAGATTACCTTTCAGACTAAATGTTTTGCCACACTCAGTGCAGCTGAACGACTTCTTAACGGGTGCCTTTTTCTCGGTTTGGCTTTGACGAAGCTGCGAGGACTCACCGACACACTTGTGAGTTTTAAGCTGCGTATACCAAGTGAATCTTTTGTCACATGCGCTGCAGCTGAAGCGTTTCTCCTCTGTGTGGACCGACATGTGCAGTGTCATACGTCTTTTATGCGCAAATCTTTTATCGCAAAATGGGCAACTGAATGGTTTCTCTCCCGTGTGAATTCTGGTGTGCAGCTGCAGAGTTCCTTTCTGGCTGAAACTTTTGTTACAGAATGAGCATTCGAACGGTTTCTCTCCTGTGTGAATTCTCATGTGTGCCAAAATGTTTCCGCTGCAGCTGAAACGTTTCTGACAAACGGAGCAGCTGAATGGTTTCTCTCCTGTGTGAGTTCTCATGTGGCTCATCAGATGGTCCCTACGGCAAAACGTCCTCCCGCACTCGGAGCAGCTGAACGACTCTTTTTCAGAGTTATATCTCTCAGCGTTCAGAGAGTCATGTTCAGAGTTGAACCCCGACTGACGGTCACTGACTTCAGCCTCCGGTAATGAATGTTTATCATTACTATCTGGTTCTAATTGACTTTGGGGATCTAAGTTCCCTGTTCGTTCTGGTCTTGTGTGAATGTTACTTTTGATCATGTCACTAACGTTACGTTTGAATGTTTTCTTTCCTGTGTGGATCCTCATGTGTCTGCTAACGTCTCCACTGTATCTAAAACTCTTTTTACAGACAGAGCAGCTGAAGGGTTTCTCTCCTGTGTGAAGCCTCATGTGACTGATGGAGTTTCCCTTCTGGGAAAACCTTTTACCACAGAAAGAGCAACTGAACGGTTTCTCTCCTGTGTGGATTCTCATGTGTGCGTTGAGATGTGGCTTGCGGCCGAATCTTTGACCGCACTCAGAGCAGCTGAACGAGCGTTCGACAGAACTGCAGTTAATATTACCGACAGTGACCTCGATGCCCTGCAGGGAGTTTAAACCC
>NW_024621248.1:0-2322 GCF_008729295.1 Plectropomus leopardus | reverse complement strand
TATATTTTAGATAGACAAAAACCTTGAAATGTCAGGTTTTTGTCTCAAGGCCACTGTGTATTTAGATTTTTTTTAAGAATTACTATAATATTTAAACCATAGTTTTTCTTCTGTGATGTCACAGCCTCGGATATGTCAATGATTAGCAGCAACATCGATTTTTTTATACATTTTTATTTCTTCTGCAGTGTCAAATACTCACTCATGTTGCTCTGCACACTAAATGTGCTTCTCGAGATCAAGCTTTAAAAATAAATACATATTAATATGTTTTTCAATTTTCATTGAGTTTATTTTTTTAACCAACATCAGTCCTAATCATAAATATCAAATATTTCTTAAGTTTTAGAATTTTAGAATTTAACCTTTTAACATTTACATTTACAGAAGTAACCTTTTTTTAATTGTGCAGTCAAAACAGGAGATTTTATAAATATATTTGTACTTCTTCCAATTCCTTTTCATATATGTCTGTATGTTTGTTTATATGTCCATTCTTTCCCATTTTTACGTTTGAAATACATTTTAATTTAATTATTTCTTTTCAAATCAAATCTCAGTCCTGTTTTGTGTTTTTTCTCCAGCTCGGCGGTCATGGGTGTGCGTGAGTTCTGGAAAAGCTATAAGGTTTTGATTGTGATGGGCACGAGTCTGGGGCTGATTCACTGGGGCTGGTACAACCTGAAGGCGAACCCGCTGCTGCGCAAACACACAGACGACTACGTTCCCGAGCCCGGCATCGTCGCTTACGTCTCACCTCCTGCTGCTCCGCCTCCCGCAGCCAAGAGCAAGTAACCCGCGGCCAGGTACGAAACTGCACCCGCAGCCAGGTACCAAACTGCACCTGCAGCCAGGTACCAAACTGCACCTGCAGCCAGGTACCAAACTTCACCTGCAGCCAGGTACCAAACTGCACCTGCAGCCAGGTACCAAACTTCACCCGCAGCCAGGTACCAAACTGCACCCGCAGCCAGGTACCAAACTTCACCCGCAGCCAGGTACCAAACTGCACCTGCAGCCAGGTACCAAACTGCACCCGCAGCCAGGTACCAAACTTCACCTGCAGCCAGGTACCAAACTGCACCTGAGCTCCATTAGAGCAACGGTGTGTCACTTTTAGGGGGATTTAGTGGCATCTATTTTCCATTAACCCTCAAATGGCACAAATTAATATTGGGAATACAAAATGCACCTGATGGAAACATGTAAAACATGTGAAACATGATAAAGAAAACTAAAAACGTATCTTTTCAATTTAGCCTTTAACTAAACTCAGCTGCTCTGCATTACGCTGCTGCACATCTTTAAGATGTTGTATTTTCCTTAATTTTATGCATTTTATATACTCCATTTTAATGCTTATTTTCATTATTAATGTCATTGGGTTTAATTTTTTTTTTCATTTTGTTCTGCATTCTGTGCATTCAGCTTTATCCTTATTTTATCTTACTTTTACGAGTGTTAATAAGTGAAGTTTATCCATGTGAAGATGCATTCTTCTGATCTAATTTTATATTTATATGCAGCTTTTATTTTGTCTTTTTGTCTTCTGTCTGTGAAGCACTCGGTGCATGAAATGTCTTTCTTGTAAAGTATGTTGGGCTGGATTTCTTGTATGAAACCTGCCGAGTGATGAGTGCAGATTTCAACCAGCTCAAACTTCTCCTGGTTACAATTCCTTCAGTGTTTTTCAGGAGGTTTTTACGGGGAGCTGAATCCTGCTCAGAGGCTCCTCCTCCCCAAAACAAACAGACCAGCTGATTTAAACCTCGAAAACACAGAATAAAGATGTTTTTCGTGATGGTCTGCACCTCTAATTCATCACATTTCTACATCAGCGTAAAAACACCGTCATCATTATCGTTAAATGGCAGAAGGATTAATGGCTCTCCAGGGTTTGTTTGATCATGAAAAACCTGGAAAAATCATGAAATTTGCAAATAGCAATTTCTCGAGGCCTGGAAAAGTTTTGGAAAATACGACATATACCCTGAACATTCCTGGAGTTTAGTTTAATTTAGTACCACATGATGTGTTTCAAGAGCGCTGAAAATTTGAAAATTCAACAATATTTTTTTTTCTTACAGTTTCTCGCTGATAAATGAGGTCATTTTTACATTATTCTCTTTCAAAAAATCACCAAATATCTCCAGGTTTTTTCAAGTAAACATGCCTCCCAAATGTGTGTGCGGGGGTTTGGAAGACATGTTTTCCTTAAAAAATTTTTTTGTTTGTTTTAAGAAACAAAAAAACACGTTCCTCTTTTGTCCACTAGATGCTGCTCAAAAACAACTTAAGCTCACTGAAGCGAACGAGAAAAAA
>NW_024621247.1:0-2180 GCF_008729295.1 Plectropomus leopardus | reverse complement strand
AGTATTACTGCACCACGGTATTACTGTATCACAGTATTACTGTATCATGGTGTACAAGGGTACTCAAAAAATCCCAACAGTGCGATTTTGAATACGGTCAAAATTGCGGACCATTTCTATATATATGTATGTTTATACACTATACGGACAAAAGTATTGGGCCACACCTCTTTATCACTGACCTCAGGTGTTGGGTTCAGTCTCATTGCCACAGGTGTATAAAATCCACCTGCCTTTACAAACATCAGCAAAAGAACGGGTCGCTCTATAGAGCTCGCTGGATTCGAGCGTGTTTCTGTCTTAATGCTTCAGCACATTTTGGACGATTCTATGCTTCCAACTTTGTGTGAGCATTTTTGGGAAGACCTCTCTGTGCCCCAGTGCACAAAGCGAGGTCCATAAAGGCCGGGTGAGTTTGGTGTGGCCGTTATATACCGTAAACCCCGGAGAAATTCCAGGAATGTCCAAAACCAATACCGCCGAAGCCTTTTATCTGCCATGTTGACTGCGTTATTGGCTGTCAGAGGCTGCAGCGCTCCAAGAACATCTCACATCTACCTGCACTCACACGCGTGTGCGTTAGTGTGTATGAAACACAAGCTCGTGCACAAATGAGCTCCAAAACCGTGAAAATCCCTTTAAATGGAGCTGGCTTGCGTTTCCTTGAGAGTTTTCTCCCCTGCACCGAGCCGTGTGATAGAGCCGTGTGCGAAACCCGAGCGCTCGCCTGTTCAGCGATAACAGAATTAAACGATAAAGGAATTAGTTCTGGGAGAGGAGGAGAGATGAAGATAGGAGGAGCTCGGGAAGAGGAGGCGCAGCTCTGAGAAAGGCTGGAGGTGGCAGCCAGTGTGAAATCTTAATCTCATCTCCCCTTCATATATATAGTTCAGCCCTGCACACTGTCTCCCCCCTTTTTCTTTTTTCTTACCCCACCCCCATCCTCCGCTAACAAGCTTTCTCATATCAGCGCTGATTATATAAAACCGCCGCCGGGTTTCTTTCTGTCCTGCTGTTTCTGCAGCCGTCCGCCGTCTCCTACAGGTGCCGCCTTTGTCTTTACCCACATGTGACCTGTGTGCTCAGTTCTGATTCCTGCCGGCCTGACAGCAGCAAAAAAAAAAAATACAATAAAATAAAACAAAATAAAAAGTTTGCACTCTGTTGGCAGCCTCATAATTCACCCGCCCAGAATCTTTGGCTACAATTCTACTTTTATTTATTTATTTATTTGCGCAACAAAAAACAAAACAGGAGAACAACAACAACATAGAAGCAGGAGAAAAACCCTAGAGGCTTGTGAGGGAAACTCACCTTAAAATGGATTATAAAAGCAAATATAGAATCCTACAATATCAAGAAATACAAACAAGTAGACATGAGTTCAATAAAGAACAATAACAACGCCGACATGAAATAACAGAAGAACATAAGATACATTTTTTTTAAGGGTGTATGGACCTTTGTGCGTTTGTGTGCATGTGTGAGTGTGTGTGTTTATGCATGAGCATGAATGAGAGTGTGTGCAGGCAAAATGCAAAAGCACATTTATGGTAATAATTCTTACTAGATATACCATTTATGGAGATGTCAGTGACAAAAGTGCATTATGCAATCGGCCATCTGTGCCTCGGCTCCCCTTATTGATAAAGTGAAACATCTTATGTACACAAACACTGGTCGGGCTGTGCGGCATGACGAATTATATCATCTGAATTTTTGTTTCATATTTTGCGTTTATTTTTCTGACATCATCTGATAACACTTTGTGCTTCGATTTATTTAATTATAACAATTCTTAATTTAAGTTTACTAAAATCTTACGTAGCAGTAGTAAAGTATTATTATAACAGTACTTTAACATTATACTTAACTTTCTTTTTTAATTCTCTTTTTATTTGTTTATGTGAACATACAAAACAAAATACACAACCAAGTAAACATGAAGACCACTGCAAGACAGATAAAAAAGATAAAGAAATTGTTTAAATAAACAGATAAATGACTAAAAGTATTTCTTATTTTATTTAAATGCATTTTAAATTATAACAGGGTTTATAACAGAGTTTATGTAACTTCATTTTATAGCAGTAGTTACTTCACTTGTGACTGCAGTTTATTATATTATATTATATTATAATTTAATATATTGTTAATATTTTTTTATTTTAGTAGTTTAC
>NW_024621246.1:0-1973 GCF_008729295.1 Plectropomus leopardus | reverse complement strand
TTTAAGATTATGATGCTTCTGTAAAAAATGTAAATATATAATTATAAATAAAGTCCTCTTGACATTTTTCCTAGGTCTTTAAAAAAAATTCTGTAAATCTACTGAATTTGTGATGAATTTGTTAAAAAAAAAAGGAGTCAAATTACTGTGGCCCATATGACTGCAGACAAACAAGGAGAGCTCCGATCACTCGTCCCTGGCCTGAAAAACAACAAAACCTATATGATTTCAACCACAGAGCTGCTTCACCTCAAACACAAAAAAAAAAAAAAATACCAGCGTCTAGACGGAAAGAATCCCAGATAAAACCCTCCAGGAACCATCGACCGGTGAGATGAAAGATACATCAAGAGTCTCATTCAGGTATTAAGACATGAATTTAGCCAAATCTGTCTGTGCATTGTTGAGGAATTAAAGCGAGCTGCTGTGCCTTTAAAAAGAGGAGAGTGCAGGATAATGCCACGCCGAGGCAGCCGGTGATTTAACATTCAGGGCTGTGATTAATCTCGGCGAGGGAAGGGTTAAACAAGACACTGACTCTGCACTCTGTAACACTGCACAGAGAGAGAGGGAGAGAGGGAGCAGTGCTGGAGGGGGAGAGCGAGTCAAGAGTGTGTTCGCTTTGCATGTTTTGAGATCTCTCTCTCTCTCTCTCTCTCTCTCTCTCTGTCTCTCACACGCTCGGGCCATGTGCAGCCGCCACGTCACGTGCCGCTGCAGAGAGCGAGGGGTAGGGAGGGGCTGGGGGAGGAAAGAGAGGAGGGAGGCAGGAGGAAAGTGGAGGGAGATAAAGAGAGAGAGAGGGAGAGAGAGGAAACGGGGGAGATTACAGAGAGAATAAACACGGAGGACGAAGCAGGAGAAAATCTTTCGGCTGGCAGAATAAACAGATTCAGGGTGAGAGTTTTAATTGAAGGCAGATCTTTGTGGAGCAGTATATCAAAAAAGACATCCAATAATATTTTTAATCATCTAATAACTGACAAATTCACATATTTACCTTCACTGTGTTAAAAAATAAACAATCCAGATCATAAATTCAACAAGTTCTTCAAACTAAATCGCAAAATAATCCATTTTCACTCCCAATATGAGCACATTTTTAATCTGATGCCCTGTTGTCAGCGTGCCATCATCTGTCAGCACCTTCCAAAATGCATATGACCTTTAAAAAAATGAGTCATGTGACCTTTTCTGTTTTGATCCGCCACCTTATGGTTAAAGGCAGGATACACCAGCGGCCTTTGGTGTGCATCAGCTCGTAAGCTTACGCGGCTGTCCTTTCCTCTCCTCAGAAGAGAATATTTTTACATCACGTTGAATCATATCCGTTTGTCAAATCCCAGCTTTTACACTCTCAGTCTGTTGGTTTTACACACCATGTTGTGCTACAGGTGTGATGATAATTTGTGTCTCGCTTTAAGGTCAGACTGATGATAGTGCTGCATGAAAACGAGCTTCCACTTTTGTGTTAGCGTGATCACTAGGCGGTTTTCCATTGAAATTGAAATTTATAATAATACACGTAATAGAAACATGTCAGTTTGAAAAAAACATTATTTTTCGTTCACATTAGGTTGTATTCCAGGCAGTTAGAAACAAACATATTTTGTTAAACTTCAATGGAAACACTTTTTTTTTTGCTTTCATGGGTCACATGATGCTTTGGCTATGCACTTGTCGGTAGGTGCAATATAACCTCTTGTAGCGCCTGCTGCATCATGCCTGAGAGAGCCTGGAAAGCCACTCATGCACGTTGCATGTGGGCGCAGCCAGTGCCCTCTGGCTGTCCTCCAGCGTATGATAACGCCACCGCTTCTGTCCGGACGTGTTCCCATGTTACGCTGTCCAGCCGCGTTCCGATTGAATGTGAACGGTAACTTTTGGCGTCACCCTCATTCGCTGAAAGCACTGACAGAACTGCGCTGTTTGACGAGTTCTGAGGGACGTTCAAAGTTCAAAGGCTCTACAAG
>NW_024621245.1:0-1909 GCF_008729295.1 Plectropomus leopardus | reverse complement strand
CAGAGAGAGAGACAGGCACAGACAGGCTGACCCAGAGACAGAGACAGAGACAGAGAGAGAGACAGAGAGACAGAGACAGAGAGAGAGAGAGAGAGAGACAGACACAGAGAGAGAGACAGAGACAGACAGGCTTACCGAGAGACAGAAAGACAGAGACAGACAGAGAGACAGACAGAGAGAGAGAGACAGAGAAAGAGAGAGAGACACAGACAGAGAGAGACAGAGACAAAGCAAAACTGATAAACAGAAAAATGTTAAATATCAAATCAGATAATCAGCTGAAGATAAGTCAGTTTACAGTTTGCAGTGACGTATGTCAATGTAACTTACTTTTGATACTTAAGCACTTTTTTTTACCAGAAAATTACTTTTTTTGCACAAATTTTGAGTGATATTTTTGAAATTTTTAATAAAACAAAATTGCGAGATGACTGTGTTTCCATCGACTGATATTATACGACTTGTCTCGCGTTGTTACGCGACTTTCCTCTTGCGATAACATTACAGTAACCATGGCGATGGATGGTCAAAACATCAGCAGGTTCATTTCTATCGCAGTACGCTGTAAAGCCCTCTGAGGCAGATTGTGATTTGTGATAACGGGCTTTATAAATAAAACTGGCGACAAAACTTTTTTGCGATAAACGTTTTCTTTTTCAAAAATGACCTTTTTCCATTTGGCAGAGTTTATATTTGCAATTTCGATTTGCACAATTTGAGGGTTAATGAAAACCCGCCTGCTGTTACAGATGAAATGACTCAGCATAGTTTAAACCTCCTCCTGCTGCACATCACTGAATCTGCAGTCATGACAAAATCATGTGACTAATCTCGTGACTAATATGTGGACTCAGCTGTACATACGTGCGCATACACGTAAATGTATAAATATGGATAGATCCATGTGCATGTTGGTGTATAAGTACAGGTGTGTAGGTGTACAGATACATATGTTCATGCATGTATATGTTTACAGGTATGTGGATATGTACACATGTATGTCTTTATATGCATACATTACAGACGTGTATAGGTGTTTTTATATGAACATAATGTGTATATATAAGTACATGCAGGAATTTATGATAGTTTGTTTGTATCAGTACATGAAAGTACACAGAGATCAGTTATTGATTTTAATATATAAAAACATATGCAGTATATGATCAGCTGATAACATTACTTTCTATTTAATAGTTTGCATCTCTTCAACTTTTTTCTCCTTTCCTTCCCTCTCTTTTATATTGCAGATATATTGGTTTGAAAAATTAAAAAAGTAAAAAAAAGTATCAAAGAATACATTAAAAACATAGTAAGACAAAGGCAACATTGAAATTTCTAACATGCAATGAATTGCAAACTGAAAAGCTGATATGAAAATGGCATGGAAAGAAATAAGGTATATTAAAAGTACTAACTAACTTAACTAACTTAAAAGTAATAAAGTAATACTGTTACTAAAGTAACATGTGTAATCGTAACAGTGCGTTGTACAGTGTGCTCTGTGTGCTTCTCCTTCAGTTTGGGATCTGAATATTTCCTCCACCACTGATTCTGGGATCTTGCAGGAACGATGACTCAGTCTTTCCACTTATATGATTGGTTGGTGAGTCGTGCAGTTGTTTTCTTTTATTTTCTTTCAGCAGGTTAAAAATCAGTATATCTGTCTCATGTTTTTCATATATATGTGTGTGTATTAGTTTAGAAATATCTTCTGTGATGTTCTTCCCAACAGAAAAGCATCAGTCAGTAAACTGGCAGTTCCAGATGTTGGGGTGAAGAACTTTCTGTAATGGAGTTTAACGCTTTGAAACCGGGACTGTCATCAGATCTTTTTTCTTTTGTGCTGCGTTCAGACACCTTTCACAAGTATTTGTGAATTAAAAAATGAACAAACTGGTTCCTGCCA
>NW_024621244.1:0-2593 GCF_008729295.1 Plectropomus leopardus | reverse complement strand
GGGTGATGTGAGGGTCTGAGGGCAGAGGGATGTCGTACACTGTAAAGCCCTCTGAGACGAACCATGTTTTGTGATAATGGGCTCTATAAATAAAATTGACTTGACTTTTATGAAGACCAGAGAGTAGAGTGTTGCAGTAGTCAGACACATCAGCGTCTCTGAGTTTGCTTAGGAGAGAAACAGGTGGACTCTGGCAATATTTTTACGTTGGTAAAATACCGTTTTTGTTGTTTTTAATATGTGGAATAAAACCAAGCTCAGAGTCAAAGATGACACCCAGGTTTTTACTTGTTGAGATGGTCTTAAAAACCAGGAATACGTTCCTTTCGTTTTCTGTGTCATACCTGAAGTGTTGGAAATCCCAGTATGAAGATCTGACGTCCCATCAAAGTCTCTGAAGAGGACAGAAGGACACACACGGGTTACATTGTTCTCTGCTGGTCTCTACTGGTTTCTCTGGTCTCTGCAGGTCTCTACTGGTCTCTGCTGGTCTCTACTGGTTTCACTGGTCTCTGCAGGTCTCTACTGGTCTCTGCTGTTCTCTACTGGTTTCACTGGTCTCTGCTGTTCTCTGCTGGTCTCTACTGGTTTCACTGGTCTCTACTGGTCTCTACAGGTTTTACTGGTCTCTGCTGGTCTCTACTGGTTTCACTGGTCTCTGCTGGTTACACTGGTCTCTGCTGGTCTCTACGGGTTTCACTGGTCTCTGCTAGTTTATGCTGGTTTCACTGGTCTCTGCTGGTTACACTGGTCTCTGCAGGTCTCTTCTGGAGTGTGAATGTACCTGTTGATGTTGTCGTGTGCAGGAGCGACGAGGAGGCAGCAGGAGGTCTTGTGTCCGTTGGTGAGGGGGGAGGGGAGGCTGACCGGCGCCTCCTGCAGTCTGCTCCCCCTTAGCTCCTCTCCGCAGCTCGGACACTCCTCCGGCACCGAGAAGCAGAAGATCTCCTTCTGACAGTGATGGAGGCGGATCACAGTCTGCTCCATCTCCTGCTGCTCCTTCTCGTATTCCTCCTTTGACTCCTCCTCCTGTTTCTCTTTCTGTTCCTCCTCCTCCTGGTATTCTAGCTTTGATTCCTCTTCCTGTTTCTCCTCTTTTTACTCCTCAGAATTTCTCCTCCTCTTGACTTGTTTTCTTCTTCTCTGCTCCTCTCGTCTCGTCTGTCGTCTGTCTCTTCTTTCCCTCCTCTGTGGTACACCTGGTTGCTAGGTAACAGCCTATCAAGTGACATAACTGTCTGGCTCCAGCCTATCAGGTTGCAGGAGCTCAGACAGACGGTCATGTGACCCGTCTGAACAGGTGACCTTCGGACTGTGTTGAAACCAGCGCTGACCTGCAGGGCGGAGTCGTCATGGAAACCAGCGCTGACCTGCAGGGCGGAGTCGATCTTTAAAGGGACACACTGAATGTAGGTCAGAGTGAGTGAGTGTGTGTGTGTGTGTGTGTGTGTATTGACAGGTGTGTTGATCTGGTAAAAAAGTGACGACTCACTCTTAAAATGACTTTTTAAAACATTTATTTTCAGACATTTTTGGATTTGATTTAATCTCAGATTAAATTTAATCTCTCAGATTAAATTTAATCTCTCATTAGATTTAATCTCAGTTTACATTAATTCTCTCAGATTAAATTTAATTGCTGATCAACTCGCAGTAATCTGCTGTGAGACGTGATGTCGGCGTCCCGGGACACCTTCCTGTGAGTCCGTCCTCAGGACTTTGCCCCTCTACCCGACGCAGCCCCAGCACGCCGGCTGGCAGCACGCCACCGTCTTGTTGCTGTTGTTGTTGGAGATGACCTCCACCTCCATCAGGTCCTCCAGGTTGTCCTCCAGGTCATCCAGGTCTCCACCTGCCTCCACCCACGCAGGCTGTGTCGCCTCCACCGACCAGAACGCCACCGGGACCTGCGGAGACATGTTCACACAGGACACAGCCAGGGACATGAGGTGTCCCCTGCAGGAAGTGTACCCTCTAAGAAGGTGTCCCCCTGAAGGAGGGTTCCCCTCTCAGAAGGTGTCCCCCCACAGGAGGTGTCCCCTCTCAGGAGGTGTCCCCTCTCAGGAGGTGTCCCCTTTCAGGAGGTGTACCCTCTGGCTCTGACTCACCCTCAGCTGCATCTCACTCAGCATGGTCTCCAGTCCTACAATGTGATTAGTCAGATCAGGACTCGGCTCGTCCTCCAGGGAAATCCATGGCGCCTGGACGGACGCCACCCGAGCAGCCACACCCACCACGCCATCGACACATCCTGAAGACACGAGAGACAGACGGACAGGTTCCAGGTCAGTCAAACTCTTTACATTGTCAAAACAAACCAGACGTCTGATCCTGAATCCTGGATCCCGGATCAGATTCTGGATCCTGAATCAAGGTCTCCGAGTCTTTAAGGAATATCAATCCACAAAGAAAGGTACAGAGAATCAAAATGTTCCAGGAGGTTCCAGGTGTGGGAGAAGATAGAGATGCTGAGAGTCCCTGATGGACAGGTAAGGAGACACAGATGAAGAGGCTCAGGTGAAGAGAGACAGGTGAGGGGAGACAGGTGAGGAGGGATGGGTGAGGAGAGACAGGTGAGGGGAGACAGGTGAGG
>NW_024621243.1:0-1124 GCF_008729295.1 Plectropomus leopardus | reverse complement strand
CACACACACACACACACACACACACATTCACACATTTCTGTTTCATTGGGGACATGCCCAACATGTGGTCGTGTGCCCTGAAGGTCGTGACTGTGTACACTTCAGTTTCTTGAGGGCAAAATTCGGGAAAATCAGGGACAGCCTCAAGTCGGACCCAGTGAAGGATGCCTCAGAGTTTAAAGGAGCATTCCACTGGTTTTATATATTGGTTTAGTTTAGTTTCATTAGGGTTGCAACTAATGATTCTTTTTATCGTCATCTAATCTGTCGATTTTCTTGGTTAATTGATTATTTTGGTCCAAAAATGGTGAAAATGTTATCAGTGTTTCCCAAAGCCAAAGGTGACGTCCTCAAATGTCTTGTTTTTGTCCACAACCCAAAGATATTCTATTTAAGGTGAAAGAGGAGTGAAGTCACCTGAAAATAATCACAATTAAGAGGCGGGAATCAGAGAGTTTGGATGTTTTCTTCTTAAAGACTGCTTAAACTGATTCATTGATTAGCAAATTAATTGGGGATTTATTTAATAGCTGGCAACTAATCAATTAATCATTGTAGCTCTAGTTTCTTCCTCATGAGAAGTACTATATGACCTGTGAAAACAGTTGTACAAAGTGTGAGAAAATAACTGGGATCGTCTCCTGGCTGGCCTGGCTTGGTTTTTGGAGCGGGAGTAAAATTAGGGACCAAAAATCAGGGCATCTGGGCATTTGCTACATTGATTTTTACCAACCCTTTTAAAAATCTACTCCAAAGGCCCAAAACTTTATGAAAGTGAAATAGTAAATTGATGGAGTACTCCTGCAAGAAGTGAAGATGTCACACACAACACTTTGTCACCAGCTGATCTCTGCTCAGTGGACAGATGCCTACATCATTGTCACCAATCAGACAGATATGTGCAAAAAATGGCAGTGCGCACAACTCTGGAATATATTTGACAGCTTCAAAAAGGTGCACGGTAAAGGCAAAAATCAAGAAAGAGAAATACCACTGACACTCATGACTTATTTATTTAGGACAACTGTGGACACAAACGCTTACTGAAATGCGTTTCTTGTCCATGATTGTCCTTAACAATGGGTGAAGTCTTTTGAGTGCCAGTGATGTTTCTCTTTTTTTTT
>NW_024621242.1:0-1291 GCF_008729295.1 Plectropomus leopardus | reverse complement strand
GTGTGTGTGTGTGTGTGTGTGTGTGTGTGTGTGTGTGTGTGTGTGTGTGTGTGTGTGTGCTCACAGATTTTTGTGTTTGAGAGATGCAGCATGTGTGTGTTTTTGTGTGTGTGTGTGTGTGTGTGTGTGTGTGTGTGTGTGTGTGTGTGTGTGTGTGAGCGTGCGTGCATCCCATTTAACAGTTGTCCTGTTTGATATTTCATTCCTCAGCCCACATGTCTTGAGAGTATGAGCAAACACATTTGCTTGAATGGGATGTTCCCTGAGCAAACGGGGAAAATCTGGCCTTGATATGAATATCAGTGACAGTCAGTGATAATTGGGATGGGATGTTTTTGCTCCTTATTGAGATGTCCGGTGTTCAGAGAACCTTCTGAAGTGATATACATGGAGTTATATTATTTTTTAAATGATTTGCTGTTGACTTTTTTTCCAGGAGCTCTGTTTATTTCCCTTCATTTGAGTGAAAAAGAAGCGTCTCTTGTGGGTACAAAAACAATAAACTCCACTAGGTGGTGTTGTGATACCCACAATAACCAGAGATCCACATTATAAATACTCCAAGCTAATACTATCAAATCTTTTAAAAACATTTGTTTGCTACGGCAAATACACAGAACTTTTTAAAGAGTTAGTGCAACAAAAAAGTCCAGATTGCCATGTTTGCTTGAGTTTAGCTTGTTAATCTATCTATAAAACTATACTTTGTCTATTATTCAAGTGCTTATGTACTCTGTATTTCGACAGAACTCTAGCTTTACATTGACATTTTCCACTTATTCCTCTTGTATTTTTCAGCCGTAAATTACTGCACTTAACTGGACTAGTTTGAGAAACAGCAGAACAAGCTACAAATCCTGAATTACAAACACTGAAGCAAATGCGTCAGAGTCTCAGGGCCTTGACCAAAGACACAGGTGTGGATTGGTAGATTGAGCAGGAAAACAAGTCACCCTAAATATTAAGGACATGTGCATGTCCCCCCCCAAACCTCCCATAAAAAACACGAAAGGAGCAAAAGAATGTTATTTTGACAAAATTTAAGACATTTAGAAGGCAAGGCAAGAAAAAACACAAATTAGTGCTTAAAAATTCACCCGAATGCAGGAAATTAACCCTTTGAAACCTGAACAAATTGGATATCTTTCAAAGAGATGATAAGAAGATGATAAGCAACAAAATAAATGACTAAAAATGATAAATAATAAAAACAAAACAGTACAACAAAATTACCTAAAATTTATTTTGAAAAAACAATTAAAAAAGTTACAAAAAATGTTAAAAAATATAA
>NW_024621241.1:0-3724 GCF_008729295.1 Plectropomus leopardus | reverse complement strand
ATAAAAAATAGTTTGTTATTTATTCATTTTTTATCCTCCCTTATCCTTTTTGGCATTTTTTTTCTTAAAACTTTTAAAATATTATTTTGTCTTTAAAATTTTGGGGCGTGTTTCTCAGATTGAAGGACATTTCCAAGATTTAGAACATTTATAAGATTTTAGGATGTTTTTTTGGATTTTAGGACATTTTTCGGATTTTCCTCTGATTTAAGGCCATTTAAGGCTTCTCTTTCTTGAAAATTTTGTTTTCTCTAAAAACATGTAATAAATAAACAAATAATAATCCCATAAAATTACACCATTTATTATAGCAAGAAACTGTAAATGAACACTACTTTTAGGATTTTTAATTTTTTTTTAATCTGTGTCATAAGTAAATGGGGTGGGGGTTGGGGGGTCCTTCAGATGTAGAAATAGTTTTACATGCATTTATTTCAAATGTACTTAAACTAACTAACTGTAGTGCAGTAGGAAGTACAATATTTCCCTCTGAGATGCAGTGTAGTAAAAGTATAAAGAAGCATTAGAAAAAAAACAATCAAGTTAAAGTACAAGTACCTGAAGTTTTAGAAAAATATTTAGTTAGGGTAATGTAAGTAATGGATTACATTTTTGAGGTAACTGTGACCGTGAGCTACAGTCAGGAGTGTTTACACCAAACACAAAGTCAATGCAAAGACCGAATCAATGAAATCAGCAGCAGGCTGCACAATAATGTCAATGTGGAATTTGCAATAAACACGAGCAAAGCTGCAAATAATATAAGAATGTTCGGCAGGAAAAAATATTCCAAAACACCCTCCAGCGGCCGAATAATTGCACATGGGGAAAATTTGCTTCCTTTTGTTGTGAACACATTAACATTGAAAATTGGGAATTCAGAAACTCTCTGAACATTTAATGACTGAGGACTAGAGTTAACCTGCAGACAGAAGAGAGGGAGAGAAAAACCCAGAGCCTCCCGCTGAACACGTCACCGTGAACACGTCGACGTGAACGCGGCGACGGCGACGTGAACACGGCGACGTCACGTCAGCAGAGCTGCGCGTCAACTGCACATTTAGATGTCTGTTTCATCTGCAGCTCGCTCTTCTTTAAAGTCCTCTGCCTGCAAAGACAAGACAGTCAGAGCACAAAGAACATTTAATTATCGTTGTGAAAAGGTCGCGCTCTGGCTTAAAATCGCCCAATCGCCGCTGGAAAGAATGCAATGCATTGCTAAATAAGGTTTGTTGGCACAAACGCAGCTGGAGATGTGTCACTTCATCACTTCAGAAATGTATGAAACGTACAGATGAAACGTATCTATGGTTTGCAGGAATGTGTTTTGATAAAAAACGCCCAGGTTTGTTGGCACAAACGCACGTCAGCTACATCACTTTAAATGAAATGTACAAAACGTATAAATGTAATGTATCTATACCAAAATTTTGTCTGGCGATTGGGCTGCGTAAACATCAGTGTGACTGACAGCAGTTAGCATGCGTTAGCACGAGGGCGTAAGCCTAATTTCACCAGCTGTCGTTCACAAACACCCGGCTGCACACGGACCGACCGTTCACGTTCACGTTCGTGAGATCGCGACGTGCTGACCTTTGACGATGAGCTGCATGATCCTCTGCAGTAAAACCTCTCCGTGTCCGCAGACGGTGCAGAAGTACACGGAGCTGTCGGCCTGCGTGGGCTTGTTCAGGGTCAGACTGAGATCTCCGGTCCGCAGCAGGTTTTCCTTCATGCTGCCTCTGAAGGACTTGTGCTTCTTCCCGGGCTCGCTCGGGCTCTTCGGATGGGCCGCCAAGAGATTACCGTCCATACGAGACCACTCCACCATTACATCTTCAGGCAGCTTAACACAAGTCCTGAAGGGCAGCGTGACGGATTTAGCTCCTTCCCTGACCTCCACCACCTTGAGCACGGCTACGAGGAAACAGAGCATTAGTCTGCGGTTTCACAGACAGCAGCCGTGTGCACACCAGGCGGGTTCACGTGACCTCACAGCGTCACGTGACCTAGAAAAGAGAGACTCACTCTGCAGTTTAGACAAATATGTCTTTTTCCAATCAGCCAGCAGAAAACCTTTTTTTGCGATAAATGGAAGTTTTTTGTTTCCATTAGGTGTATTTCATATTCGCAATTTCAGTTTGTGCAATTTGAGGGTTAACGGAAACCCGCCTACTGACCTCCGCCCACAATACTGACCTTGGACCTCTAGGCGAACTACTTTCTGCAGCCAGATTTGTGTGAAATTGTGGACGGTGCAGACGTAGGTGCTGCTGTCCCTGAAGCAGGGGTCCCTCAGGGTCAGACTGAGGTCTCCGCTTTTCAGCGGCTCTCTCTCCATCTTTGTGCGGTCGCAGTAAAACTCGTCCTGTCCGACGAGCTGGTCCCTGCCGTTCCCATACTGGTGGACCGTCATGGGCTTCGGGGCGCAGCGGCTCCACTCCACTGTGACGTGCTCAGGCAGCTTCACTTTGGTTGTGCAAGGAAGCTTAACAAGCCACACCCCCTCCTCCACCTTCACCTGGGAGACTGAGAGGACAACAAATCAGAACGTCGGCCGCACAAAAACTGTCCCACCGTCCTTCACAGGTAACACGTCACATCATACACATACCTGGGATGGTGTAGTACCATAGATACACGGCCAGAGCCACGGCGGCGGCCGCAGCCAGGACGGCGCAGGCTGCGGTGGGGAAAGAGGGCGGATCTGTGGGCAACATTAAAAAATTAATTTAAAGATTTCATTTATTTAAATTTCCCCAAAAATATTTCTAAAGATTCAGACATATTATAAGAATTTGATACAAGGGGCCTCATGCAAGAATCGAAATGTGACCAAATTTTCTCCTATTTTTGCTCGTACCCAGGATTTGGTCTTATTTTGTCAGTACCCGGTGATTTTTGGGATCCACCAGTGAGGTCAGAGAGAATTTTTCAAGATCAGAGAAAAACATCTCACTTTCACAGTTCACAAACTGTTGCCTAACACAATGAAAAACAAGGTTTACGTTTGAGGAATATTTTTAAAATGCATAAATATCATTTAATCCACTTTCAGTGATGTTTTAGAGTCGTTATAATGACTGATTATTACATTTCAGGCCTAAAGAAATACAATTATACTGCATTACCCCAGTTACTGTAACCTCAGTTACTGTCCCTCTGCTGACCGGTGAATGTAACTAAGTACTTTTACTCAAATACTGCACTTACGTATAAATCTGAGGTTTCTTTTACTTTACTTGAGTATTACATTACAATGTGACTACATGTCACATTCACACATTCACACACTGGTGGCCGAGGCTGCCGTACGAGGCGCCACCTGCTGCTCAGTAATCATTCAGACGCGCTCACTCTGCTGAAGCAGCCCGAGTATACTTCGACATGTTGCCGGGGATCGAACCGCCGACCCTCCGATGAGAGGAAGACCCGCTCTTCCTCAGCGCCACAGGTGCACAGAGGTCAAGGTGACTGGCGTGCAAACAGTTGTTAAATGATCTCCTCCGTTTTTGTCGTCTCAGCTTGTCAAAAAACAAAATCGTTGTTGATTTCGTGAAGGTGACGCCGACCCACTTTATTTTTTCATTCATTACTTTTACATATTCTGCAGCAGCAGCAGAGATACTGATTAGTAAAAGGGATATTTAAAGATTTTTTAAGGGAAAGGTTAAGGTTTGTTCCTCACCTGTGACGTGCAGATGCACAATACTCCGTCTAATTT
>NW_024621240.1:0-2246 GCF_008729295.1 Plectropomus leopardus | reverse complement strand
TCTCTCTCCCTCTCTCTCTCTCTGTCTCTCTCTCTGTCTCTCTCTCTCCCTCTCTCTCTCTCTGTCTCTCTCTCTGTCTCTCTCTCTCCCTTTCTCTCTCTCTGTCTCTCTCTCTGTCTCTCTCTGTGTCTCTCCCTCTCTCTTTCTCCCCCCTCTCTCTGTCTCTCTCTCTTTCTTTCTCTCTCTCTCTTTCTCTCCCCCCCCTTCTCTCTCTCTCTTTTCTTATTGGCTCGATATATTTTTATTCGTTCACGTGCATCACACCTTTTCCCTCCAGGTGATGGATGTAATCTATTACAGTTAGTCTATTATAGTTAATGTGAAATTATGAAAACAAAAATCCCTGAAATTAATAAATGTGGACTGAAATTAAAGTTCCCTAAAACAGGCAAATGTGGAATTATGAAATAAAAGCTCACTGAAATAAACAGATGTAGAATTATAAAATAAAAGCTCACTGAAATAAACAGATGTAGAATTATAAAATAAAAGCTCACTGAAAAAGAAATATTGGTGCTTAAATGAAAGTCCCCTTACATATATTTAATAGTCCTTAAAAAGTCCCTTTTTAATAGACTTTAATGGCGCTCCGTCTGAGCAGAGGTGTAGGAAGGATTTCTATTCACCCTGAAAGAACTGACCCCCCTCTCCTTTTTATTCGGCAATAACCGTGGTAACGATGGGCGACTGCAGCGCTACACACAATACAAAGACTGCACGTCTGAGAGGCCACGATCACAGTAACAATGCTAACATGACAATGTTAACAAGATATGTTTACTGTGTTCGCCTGATTAAACCGGCTCCGCCGCCCTTAAATCCATTTGCCCAGCACCGTTACAGGAGCGTCATCAGCCTCCTCTTCTGATCACGTTAGATGATCTGATTTCTGATGTCTCACACTCGGCAGAAAGAATTTCAGAAGCGCCGACAGAAGAGTCAGCAGTTCGCTGAAAATATCCAGTTAACCCAACTGACTCTGTGGATTTAAAAAGAAGCCGATACTGTTTATTTACTGGTTAACTTGTTTGGTTAACCCTTCGCTTTGTGCCCTGATATTCTGCTTTTCAGAGCCAGGACAGGACACGATTATCGATATTAACGTGGCAGAGAAGAGGCTGTCTTATGATGTTAAATGTTATTCTGTATTTCACTGCTGTGAAAAGTTCCCCAATGCTGGTGTTAAATTTATAACGTACTCTGAAGGACGCAAGTGCAAACTCTGAAATCTGGGACAAAAAAACGAATCCATCCTTTCCTTCATCAAATGGCAGCTTTTTTTTTTAACCCTTAGGGACTATTTGGTGTATTTTACTGGCTTTACTCGTTTGGCTGTGTTCATGCATATGGCATCATAAGAAAACTGTTATAATCAGTGTTACTGCAAATCCCTGACATATCCCAGACCGTGATAATCAAAACAACAACAACAACAACAACAACAACAACAATAATAATACTAATAATAAACTGCTCATATTCTTTGTGTTGTTGTTTTTTTCATCTAAAAATATAGTGGCATTATGACAAAAACTGGACATTTCAAAGGTTAAAATTCTCTAAATTAACAAATATTTGATTGACTCACCGCGTTAGTTTGAATCCGTGAAGAAAACTCTGCATGCTGCCGCGATGAAGGAAGAGTCCGAAAAAAGTCCTGATGAACTGGAGTCTGCTTTAAAAACAGTGAAAGTTGTTATTGTGTTGCATCACAGTGGTTCGGTCTAAAGGAGACACAGTAAACAATAAACAATAAACAGTAAACAGTAAACAGTAAACAGTAAACAGTAAACAGTAAATCAGATACACAGGTGTTGAAAACTCTCGTTCTTTCTGTGGACGTGCTGATGACGCTTAAATCAATTTATTCTTTCAGTGTAAAATAAACTTTTGGTCGAACTGAAGTTCTCGTGTTTTCAATAATACAGTGACTCATTATTTAAGATATAATCTGTTATTAACGACACAGGTAACAAATATTTGAACCATGTTGTTTGTTTTTTGTAATGGGGAAATTCTTTATCCATAAACATGAGAAATAAAATATTAGGTTCACAACCCTTTGTCCATCTTTTCTTGATTGATTTCTACTCGGCACTTTCTTCTCTTGCTCTTACAAAAAAAAAGCAACGGACTTTTATAACATTTCAAAAACGTATTTGGCGAAACTCCCCAACGTGATAAAGGGTTTTTTTTAGGCTTCTGTTTGTCTGGGTCCATTTTTTTGCAAGATTTTTATCAATTTA
>NW_024621239.1:0-2016 GCF_008729295.1 Plectropomus leopardus | reverse complement strand
AATCCATTAGCAACATTACTTTTAATTCTGCATTTGCTCAACACAACAAGTTTTTAAATGAAAACAAGGATGTTAGCGCCTAACAGGTGTGAAACACCAAGACAAAACCAGAACTACGACAAACAAAATCAGGGATGAATGTGAAGAGTCACACCTCTGAAATCACATCCCTCACAGGCAGTGCAGTGTAACAAGTGACTCATTTCAACAATAACACCCTCCGACGGGAGTTACAAGGATTTATGTATGCATGTGTTTATGTGTACATATTTAGCGCTGTACGCCCAGTCATGCAACAGTGTTTTTGCATGTTTGAACATGCATTTGTCTCTGCATGTCTGCACAGGCTTAATAAATGTTTGTGGTTGCAGCAGCACTGATGGTGTGGGAAAATATTCATTTTGAGACACACTTTGGATTTTGCGATGACAATGTGAGGTGCATATAAATATTCAAATATAATATGGCAGGTATATATTGCCAATACATCCCCCTAAATCTTTCACACTGGCCATTTGAATCATTTTCAACTTTAAAGCCTAATAAAAATAACAACAACATTCAGTCAGTCTAGTATGATATTATTTGCATCTTTTATGAGTCTTGGTTATAATGACACTGCAGCTCCTTGTGATTTGTATTATGGAAATTCATATTGCAATTAAGATAAAAATATATGGTAGCTTATCAGCCCTAGAGTGCACCATTATCACCTTCATCTTCCTCAGACCTCGTAAAATACCATATAAGGTCTTTGATGAGGCTCCCAGTGTTGTGTCAGCTGTCTTGATGTTTGTATGTTTGATTTACTCACCCTGATGCTATGAGCGCTCTGGACTGGGCCATTGCAATCCTCTGTAATGCTGGTCTGCTCAGCCCGGCTAAGCTTGATCTCTGTGGCAACGGGGCATGGCACACTGTCGCTGCCGAAGACGGCGTGCGCTGCGGCTTCATCACCACTGGCGACGGAGATGGCACAGGAGAAGGCGGCGTGGTCACGCTGTTGGCAGGGGTAATCAATGTGGCGGTTGGCACTGATTCATTGGCTGAAGATGAGGAGTGCTTGGCCGGGATGGACGGAGGGTTCAGATTTGGATTGGATGATGGAGGCTGGGGAGGCGGGAGGGATGGTGGAGGCGGCCTGCTGGAAGACGAGGAGATACCCAGAGAGGAGGTGCCGGCGGTGAGGGCAGCCAGTGACTGAGCAAAGAGCTGGGCGTTCCTTCTCGGAGAGGCGACGTTTTTGGAGATGGCGAGGCCGTGTGGCAGCGTCTGATAGTAGTTGGAGTTGGAGTTGGAGTTTTGCTGCTGTCCTCGTCCCAGAGTGGCTGATTTAGATGGACTCAGAGGTTTAGAGGGGATGGGTACTGAATTCTTGGGCCGCTGCAAGGTTAGTGAGCGTCTACCTAGAGTCTGTATCCCTACACCTCCTCCCCCTGCTCCTCCTGTGTTGGTCTTCACACTAAGGACCAGCATGCACTGCTGGCAGGAACAAGGCTGGCCCAGTCCAGTAGGCGGTAAGCCCCCATTGGGGTAAACAGAGCTTCCGATCCCCATGCTGGCCCCCGACACACCAACACCCAGCAGGGCTCCTGTTAAGCCTCCACCTCCTCCCACACCGCCTCCTTTGGGTATCGGGAGAGGACCGGACACTAGAGGGTAGGCCATGTCAGCACGTCTCTGAATCCTCCGAAACCTCTGGCTCTGTCTGTTCACCTGCAGGACGACAGATCAAAATGTCAGTTTTATGACATTGCTGATTAATCTTCATTATGAAACATCACAGAGAACTAAATATCACCCATGTAGTAAAAGAATTTAAGATTTGGAAGATGTTTTAAGTTGAGTTTATCATTACTTTTGAGTCTGGCTTTTAATTGAACTTCATCTAATTATTTATTGACCATTTACTTAACATTTTAGTGTGTTTCACTTGATGGCATATCATTTAATTATTTTTAACATTTCAAGCTATCTTTATACTTTGTGCTGTTTTCCTTTTATTTACCTTTTATC
>NW_024621238.1:0-1457 GCF_008729295.1 Plectropomus leopardus | reverse complement strand
TTTTTTTTTCAAATGTTCAGAACTTAATAACTTAACTTATTTTGTGAACAAATAGATTCAGGTTGCTCATTTCATTGGTCTTGATTGTTTTTGGTTTTTGTTTTGTTTTTTTTGGTTTTTGAAGTGATGGTGGTTAAATATTAATATTTTTAAAATATTTTTATTTCGTAGCTGTTCAAATTCAAAGTAAAAAATACTTGAGTCTCTTATTTACTTGCGTATGGTTACATCATGGTAACATCACAACTTCATGGAAGTCCTCGCATGTCGTTCTCTGCAGATTTACCTGCTATATAGTGATGAAGTAGACATGGAAATAGTGGTATGTGTATAATTTTGTGTGTGCCTGAGGGGGCACGTAAAGGCCACTCAAACACGTGTAGTATCGAGAGTTTACACAAACTGTCTCTCAGTAATTATCTTGAGGTCAATGAAACTGACAACTCAAGGACCGCTGACATAAGCAAGGTCAAATTCTGTACATACAAAAGCAATTTAGACGTCTGCCTACGTTTGACGAGTTATAAACTGTTATGTCATTCACGTAAAACTGTGAAAAAGCAAATCTAATTTTAAAAAGCATGAATAAGGATATACAACAAAGATATTTCCTCCTGGCAGTACAGACATCCTTCTGGGTTCTTTTGCTGAAATAGGAAAATACATTAAAATGCTATTAACATTTATAATAACTAATAACTTAGAACGCAGCCTTGGAAAAGAGCCTAACATTATATGTGGCTAACTTCATAAGTTAACATAAGGATGGTAGTTTTTCAAAGAACAATATAATATTGTCTGGGTTTTTTTTGCTGCCTTTAACAATATAATTTCACATCAGTTCGAGACTTTTGCCCCCAAAACGTCACAGCTCGACAAAAGAGGCAAGTCACTGTTCGATCAGATGTATCTTACAGCAGGAGGAAACAATTTAGAGAAAACAGATAGAAAATTGAGGAAATG
Organism: Plectropomus leopardus; assembly: GCF_008729295.1. Classification (NCBI taxonomy): domain Eukaryota; kingdom Metazoa; phylum Chordata; class Actinopteri; order Perciformes; family Serranidae; genus Plectropomus; species Plectropomus leopardus. The sequence goes on along the minus strand of NW_024621238.1, from coordinate 494 downwards.
GCTCTCTTCGAAAGCTTTAGTATATGTATTTTTTCTGCACTTTTTTTCTGACCACCATATCTCAAGATCACCTTGAGGGAATTTCTTCGAATTTCGCACAAACTTTCACTTGTACTCAAGGATGAGTTCATTAGATTTTGGCAGTCAGCGTTCAAGGTCACTCTCTCATTCTTGTAAACGCAACATCCCGAGAACACCTTTGAGGAAATTCCTTCAAGTTTGGCACAATGTTCGAGTAGACTCAAAGACTAGCTGATTACATTTTGGTGGTTAAAGGTCAAGGTTAAAGTGACCTTGCATACATCTAAATCTTGTGGACACAATATCTGAAGATGGTCTAATGGGAGTTTCCTCAAATTAGACACAAACGTCCACTTGCACTCAACAATTAACTGATTAGAATATGGTGGTTTAAGGTCAAGGTCAGGGCATTGTGACCTCATAAATCATGTTTTTGTCCATAACTCAAGAGCCATGAGTGTCCACCTTGAAAC
>NW_024621237.1:0-1608 GCF_008729295.1 Plectropomus leopardus | reverse complement strand
AAGAAAACAGCAATTCTGATTTTCAGGTGATTATACACTAAGGAAAACATTTTATTATAACCATTTCTGCTAATATATCCCCTGAAATCCTCATCCTGGACCTTTCCAAAAAGTTCTGCGCTGTGCAAGCGCTGTGACTCGTTCCTTAAATAAAGCTGACTCGGCTTCACCTGCGGCTCTCTGTCCTCCGTCTGTAGCACTTTCATCAGCTCTCTCTCTCTCCATCCTTCCATCAATATCCTTCTATCCCCAGACACTTCACAGATTTCTCCTTTCCGACAACCCGCCCTCATCTCAAACATCCTTTCTCCCCATGTGTACCTCTCCTGCTTGATCCCTCCTCCTCTTCTTGCACTAACTCATCCAACCGTCTTCTCTCCTCCCTTTCCCATTAATCAGCCATCCTCTTTCTTTCAGTTTTTGCCCTTTCTTACTTTTTCTATCTATATTCCTTTTTACCAGATACTGGTATTTCTCTCAGTACTTCTTTCAAAGTTTTTCCTTTTTTCCTCCTATACTTTATTCTCTTCCCCCTTCTTCTTCCTTCTTCCTTCTTTCTTATTTCTTGTCATTCTCTTTTTTCTGTCAGTTTTTGTTTTTTTCCAACCACCATGTGTCTTTCTTTAAGCGTTCCATAAATAAACTTGACTCCTTGTGTCTTTTCTTTCTCCTCTCCTCCCTCCATCCCTCCATCATCCCTCCTCCTCCCCCGCTCTGACCTCTTGTCAGTCAGCTCTGTCCTCAGCCAGCTGGCTCGTCAGCACTAATGAAAATCCTTTACACTTTATTAACCAGGACTAATGAAGCACCCCACTACTCACAGTGTGTGTCTAAGTGTGTGTATCATGTAACAGCGTCTAAATCTCAGGTGAATGTGTGAGCATGTGGATATTTGTATTTTGTGTCCGTGTGAGTGTGTGTGTGTGTATGTTGGACAACAGGTTTATGTGTGTGCTTTTTTTCCAGTTTGTGTGTGCATGTTGTAATGTTTATGTATAGTTTTTAATCATTGACTGCTCTGATATTTTGCCACCTTTTTGCACTTTGAGAAAGATTTGTATACTTAAAAAATGTTAGAACTTTGGACAAATCAGAAAAGATCACCAGGGATGTCTTCAAACCACCTCTATTATCAGAGCTGAACTGAAGAGGTACCATCATGTCAAACAACTATATCCAACACAAACTCATCCCAAGTTGTCACATATTGCCTCTTTGCAGTGGACTCCTGCATCTACATGTTACACTCCAAGTATCCTTTGTCTGCTGTTGATGTTCCAGGATGCCGCTACCATAATGTCAACTCAAGCACATGGTGGGATTACACTGCATATGGTTACGTTTTGACAATCCGAGCACGTGGTAACCAAAGCCGAGACATCAACAAACGCACATGCTGGCACAGATGGTTAGGTTTAGGGAAGGTGGCACATTGTTACCAGCTGCACTCAAAATTGACGTCGTCCTGCCGCTCTATGTCACGCTGCCGAGTCATATAATAACATCGTGAATGGTTTTGTCCGGCTGCATTCTCAGCTGATGGTGTCCGATGTCATAGGCGGTATTTGACGACTTCCGAATGAGAACAAGCTGAATAATCGAATCGTA
>NW_024621236.1:0-1213 GCF_008729295.1 Plectropomus leopardus | reverse complement strand
GACATGATGCTGGTTTTCCGTTCAGAAGGACTCGAATTATGTTTTTTATGTCGTATGACTCATACGACATCCATGTCTGTGAAACCATGGTAACGGACAGAAAAAGTGTTTTTTTTTTTACAGTTTTTTTGATAAATGTCAAGTTCATCTTTTGGATACAAAATTTAATTAGTGAATTATTTTCATCTGTTGGAGATTTTTGTGAAACTTTGTCACAATTAGTGATTAAATTCTTGAGTTAAAAAAAATGTTTTGGGAGGTCACAGTGATCTTTGACCTTTAATGTTGCATTTAAAGTCAGATGTCCGAATTCCCAGTTGCAATTTCCGACTTTCGCACAACGCGAAACGTAAAGAAAAAAACAATTCAGATAGTGATGAACTGGCGTTTCTGTGGCTCCTCTGTGGACAACTGCACCCTCAGCGGGGCCGCCTCCTGATATTTTAATAATCTATTAATATTTAATACTAACATCATCAATAAATACTAATATTTTATGACTAAATACTAAAAAATTTGACATCAATTTATAGGCAGAACAGGTTTTAATATTTGAAAGTAGATGTATTATTTCAACTAAATACATGCAAATATACTTTACGCTGCCTTTTAGTTGATTTCTTACATTTAAAATGTACTTGTGAGTTCACAAGTAGGAACTCCGACTCCGAACGCAGCACAACTGCGAATCACTTCACTCACCAAAATCACCAAAATCGAATCAAAATCACCAATCAAGTGGACGTTTGTGCCAAATTTGAAGAAATTCCTTGAAGACGTTCTTGAGGTATAATGTTGATAAGAATAGTATTTATGTACAGATGGACAGACAGAGGGATCGATATAAAGACACAGAGGTATAAAAATAGGTATTTTTTGTAAAATTCTCATGTATTTGTACCTGATCTCCTCCTCGGGCGTGTGGAAGTGCCATGTGAGCGGCTGGTGTGTCGGGAGGTAAATGTCATCACAGCTGGATAAAGAGAAGTCAACTTTGACCCTGTGACAGGGTTTGGGTTCACTTTCCTGCAACAGAGAAGTAAAAGAGAGCGAGAGGAAAAGAAAGACAAAGTGACGCAAACTCACGTGAAACACAAACGTACGAAACCTTCATCAGGATCAGGATCAAGACAAAGAGTTTCCTGCTGCAAAAATAACTTAAAGGATGACGAATTAGGACGTTTGTATTTTTGTATATTTGTGATGCATTTCA
>NW_024621235.1:0-1053 GCF_008729295.1 Plectropomus leopardus | reverse complement strand
ACAACTCATCAGCATCGTGGAGGAACGGGACTCTTACAGCTTCAGTCCCCCCGAGGAGGCCGACTCCTGCCTGATCTCCAGGTTTGTCGGTGAGGAGAAGCTGGTCCTGGTGAACACCTCTGACCGCTGGTCCCGCAACTCCACAGCACCTGAAGACCCGAAACGACGACTCTCGGTCATCAGCACGCACAACATCTCTTCCTACAAGATCCACAACCTGACCCACTCAGACTCCGGCCTGTACCGAGAGGAGTGTTGGACAGACGGCAGAGTCACACACGACAAGACCACCACCATCATCGTCTGCAGTGACGTGGGTAAAGGACAGAATTATGCAGTGATAACTGGAGAAACAAAGGATCTGCCATGTTTCGGAGCAGCTGACCATCAGGACGTCCTGTGGTTCAAACGTGACTTCAGATACAAACAGAAAATATGGAGCAGAGTTTTTGGGGACAATGAGACATCAGTGATGGACAATGATGGAGGAAGATACCAAGTGGTGAAAAACACATCAGCTCTTCGTGTTTTTAACTTCACAACAAACGCCAAGACAGAGTTCACCTGTCTGAGGATGGACCAGCAGCAGTGTGTTAGCAGTTACTCTGTAGAGTTGCAGCTGTACATAGAAATAATCTACGGCTCAGTGGGAGAGACAACAGTGCTGCCGTGCGCTCTCACTGATTTCAGTCCCGATCAGCCGCGACAGTGGCGTTCCTTCTACATCGACCTCAGAGAATTAAACCACACTGTGGACCAGAACTACTCTCTGATATTTCCATCAGTGATGTTCCATTACTCTGGTGTGTACTACTGTTTAAGTCCTGTCAGTGTGAAAAGGTATTGGCTGATGGTGTGTCCTAAATTTGGTCCTTCTGCTGTCGAGTTCTTCTCAGAGGGTGAAAACGTCACTCTCACATGCAAAGTTTGGGAAAAGGGTCCGTTTCCAGATTGGTACATTAAGTCGAACCGAACAGAAGGCAGAGTCGTTAATACACTGTATGGTCTGAGCAGAGTGAGTCAGTCTAAAGACGGGAGTTTGTTTATCTCTAA
>NW_024621234.1:0-1865 GCF_008729295.1 Plectropomus leopardus | reverse complement strand
TGTAACATTCTACAGTCACAGCAACATTCTAAAACTGTAACATTCTATGGATACATCATAACATTCTAGAACTGTAACATTCTACACTTACATTTTAACATTTTATTACTTTAACACTCTACAGTAACAGCAGGATTCTACAACTGTAAAATTTAACGGTAACAGCAACATTCTAGAACATTAACATTCTACAGTTACATCATAACATTCTAGAACTTTAACATTCTACAATTATATAATAACATTTTATTACTTTTACCTTGCACAGTTACATCCTAACATTCTACTACTGTAACATTCTACAGTCACAGCAGGATTCTACAACTGTAAAATTTAACGGTAACAGCAACATTCTAGAACATTAACATTCTACAATTACATCATAACATTGTAGAGCTGTAACATTCTACTTACATCATAACATTCTAGAACTGTAACATTCTACAGTAACAGCAACATTCTACATCTGTAACATTCTACAGTAACAGCAACATTCTAGAACATTAACATTCTACAGTTACATCATAACATTCTAGAACTTTAACATTCTACACTAACATAATAACATTCTATGATTTTTAGCTTGCACAGTTACATCATAGCATTCTAGAACTGTAACATTCTACAGATATATCATAACATTCTACAACTGTAACATTCTACAGTAACAGCAACATTCTACAACTGTAACATTCTAGTTACATCATAACATTCTAGAACTTTAACATTCTACACTTACATAATAACATTCTATCATTTTTACCTTGCACAGTTACATCATAACATTCTAGAACTGTAACATTCTACAGTTTCATCATAAAAAATGTAGAACTGTAACATTCTACACTTACATCATAGCATTTTATAACTTTAACATTCTACAGTTACAGCAACATTCTAGAACTGTAACATTCTACAGTAACAGCAACATTCTAGAACTGTAACATTCTACAGTAAAAGCAACATTCTACATCTGTAACATTCTACAGTAACAGCAACATTCTACAACTGACATTCTAGTTACATCATAACATTCTAGAACTTTAACATTCTACACTTACATAATAACATTCAATAATTTTTAGCTTGCACAGTTACATCATAACACTCTACAACTGTAACATTCTACAGATACAGCATAACATTCTAGAACTGTAACATTCTACAGTAACAGCAACATTCTACAACTGTAACATTGTAGTTACATCATAACATTCTAGAACTTTAACATTCTACACCTACGTAATAACATTCTATAATTTTTACCTTGCACAGTTACATCATAACATTCTAGAACTGTAACATTCTACAGATACATCATAACATTCCAGAACTGTAACATTCTACAGTTTCATCATAAAAAATGTAGAACTGTAACATTCTACACTTACATCATAGCATTTTATAACTTTAACATTCTACAGTTACAGCAACATTCTAGAACTGTAACATTCAACAGTTACATCATAACGTAGAACTGTAACATTCTAGTTACATCATATGTTGCAAAGTGAGGTGCAGAGGACAAAAACATCTTGCAGGCAGGGAGTTAAGCTGAGAAATTTAGGCAGACTTTTATTGTCAGTCTCCAACAGAAAAAAAACAACAACAAAAAATAAAAAATAAAAAAAAACAAAACAAAGAACACTTAACAATACACTTTAGCTCCCATTACTCAGCTTAGAGCAAATCTGGTGCTGCTCTTCTTAAACCAGTCCAGTCTCACTCCCAGGAGCCCGCCTCGCCAGTTCAAACTGACCTATCAGGTCAGCACAGCAGGAAAGAGGGTTGACAAGATTATCCACAAATACAGATTATCTTTCTTAACTTGCTCATACAACAAAGCCTCATTTCATTCTACAATG
>NW_024621233.1:0-2245 GCF_008729295.1 Plectropomus leopardus | reverse complement strand
TGATTTATTACACGGGAAAACGCGTGTTCGCACATGATTTCCTGTCTTACAGTCAGAGCGGTGAAAAGGTGAAGGGAGGCTCATGGTGTGTGATTGTGGATGATATTGTGGTCTTTGTCCTGGTTGCACCGATGCCGTGATCATGCCTTTGGACGCCTCCCTATCAATATATGCACGTGACTCTTACCAACACCCACAACATCATTATAGAGTGCATTTGATAATTTCACACTTATTTTATTGCTATTTTTTTTCTTTTTACGTTATTGCTGTGCCTCTCCATGTTTTGTGATAATGGGCTCTATAAATAAAATTGACTTGACTTGACTTTTACAAATATATAATATTATATGCATAATATCTCAAAAACACCTTGAGGGAATTCAAATTTGGCACAAACGTTCATTTGGACTCAACAGTTAGCTAATTACATTTTGGTGGTTGAAGTTCAAGTACACTGTAATTTTGTGTTTGTCTCATTCATTTGTTGTCTTAAGAAGGAAATTTCTTCAAATTTGGCACAAATGTTCGTTTGCATTCGACAATGAAGTGATTAGAATTTTGTAGGTCACAGGTCAAAGGTCAAGGTACATCGTCCTGGTCTGTCTTTTTCACGTTAATGAGATGTTTCGAGAAAGCTTTGAGGGAATCTAATTAAATCTGGCACAAACATTCACTTGCAATCAACAATTAACTAGTTCAAGTTCATGCTCACTTTAATCTTGTGTTTGTCTCATTCTCATTTTAAGAAGGGAATTTCTTCAAATTTGGCACAAACATCCACTTGGAAAATGAACTGATAAGGTTTTGTTGAGCAAAGGTTCAAATTCAAGGACACTGTAATCTTGTGTTTGTTAGCGTGATATCTGAAGAAAGCCTTGAGGGAATTTCCTCAAATTTGACACAAACGCCCACTTCATATAATAAGATGTTGGTGAGCAAAGGTTAGAATTCAAAAACACTATAATCTTGTGTTTGTGAGTGTGATATCTGAAGAAGGCTTTGAGGGAAATTCCTCAAATTTGACACAAACGCCCACACGGTTGAGGACAGTTCTTAGGAAGACAGTTTCTCACTAACATGAATTCTACCATGAGGAAGGAGTACTTTGGGACAGAAAAGTTACCTACCTTTGAGCACTGTTTATGACTATGACACCAGCCCAAGGATCCATTATTCTGACGAGGAGAATATAAAGAGAGAGACAAAGAAAAGAGCAGAAAATCATAAATCTGTTTCTGAAGTAAAAATACATTTTAATGACCGAATTTAGGTTACAGTCCTGGCTATAAAATTCTCGTTTTTTCAAGAGAACATCATAGACTTCACATCGTACAGCACAACTGTTATTTTTCAAAGAGAAATGCCTTTTTAGTCTCCAGTTCTGGGGACTTGATGTCCTTCATGGCTCTCTGCTGAGCGCCTGAGGCCATTTGGTGAAAATAATGAGTGCAGATCCAGGATCACCGCTCGAGTCACATGAGACAGCAGTAAAGTAGATTTGTTTTTTCAGTGTGACTCGAGAGGCAAACGGATGTCTAATAAGCAACCCTGGTTTCTGATATTTTGCATTTTTAAGGTATTAAAGAATGCACAAAATGACCATTTGAACGTAGCATTTTATTGAGGGGTACATGTTTTCTTGCATGCCTCCATAGTGAACAGAGAATCCAAAAAAGAGGGTATGGAAAGTAGGGCTAGGATAATACTGTGCAGGAGCGTGGTAAAGTGAAATAATCGGGGGCATACTTGCATACGCTCACATTTTAGATGCATTGAAGTTGTATCATATTAAACGTTTTATTATGAGGATATCACACTAGTACTGACTGGCTGGTGATAAGATCTACTGGCTTTTGTGGCCTAACAGTAATGCACGTGTGACTAGAGGATATGATGTTATCGTTTCATATTATTGATCACCTGCTCAAATCCAGGTGGGGATCTTTTGTTCATGTCGTCGCTGGACAAGTAATATTTTCGTACCAAAAAGGCCCGATATGTTCTTGTTGGGACCAAAAATAACGCCCAGCAATAGATCCATGTCATTATGTTTCAGCAGACACCGTCAAATGGATAAGATAGTGAGGCGAAACTTTTAAAATGTTTATTTACGGTCTGTTCTCAGAGGCCACGCCTACAAACACACCTGTCTATCACAAGTTAATCCGACCACCAGTTAATCTATGACACTGGTTTTAGTAGAAACATGGAAACTTTTTTTAAAAATTGCCAAAGATCATTT
>NW_024621232.1:0-2903 GCF_008729295.1 Plectropomus leopardus | reverse complement strand
TGTGTGTGTGTGTGTGTGTGTGTGTGTGTGTGTGTGTGTGTGTGTGTGTGTGTGTGCTCAGTGTATGCAGAGAGCTCGGAGCAGATGACTGGTATGACAGTTAGAACATGTGCGATGGTGAGCGCACACAGACTCGCACAGCTCAATCTGTTGAGTGTCGAGCCCAAATCAGCCCAGTAGAGGAATGTTGCCAGTTGTGATCACCAATATGGCCAGCAGTTGTTTGTGAAAATGTGCAGCACATTGCTGATTTCTTTTGCGTGCCTTCACAGGAAATGAAGGACTAAGTGACTCGAATCTTGTTCTCCCGCCCCCCCTTTGACCACACTATGGCCTGTGTGTGTGTGTGTGTGTGTGTGTGTGTGTGTGTGTGCTTATGAACTCTCAGTGTGTTTACTGTGTTTCCTCCTCAGCTGTCTCAGACCCTCAGAGCGATAACATCATTACTAACATACATTGTCAAGAATAACTGTTCCCTGCGCGGCTCGGCTCTTGTACCGGGCAGCCTAAAGTAATGATCTGCATCATGTGTTTTTACTCTTTGGCTGCAGAACTGGTGCTTTTCAAATTAACTACAAACAGGGACACAGCCTAGTGGGTGGTTGGCAGGCTTCTCTTTCTCTTCTTCGGCCTCTCCTTCTCTTCATCTGTATACTTCAGTGGTGAAAAAAATACTCAGAACCATTAGAGAACATAAATATTGTCAGCAAAATATTTAAAGGATTGAAAGCACCAATGCTGCAGACTTACTGTGATTTATGATATAAGAGTTTTAATACGGATGCAGTTTAAGTTTAATTTTACTGTTGTAGGTGATTGACGCAGAGCTAGTTTAACTACTTTAATTTACAACTTCAAAAAGGTTTTACTTGGATTACCTGGATGTCTGAATATGAATCTACACAGATACTTTTATATACAGTTAAATATTTTAGTCCAGTGGTTCTCAACGTCTTTCAAAACAACTTGGTTGGGACTTCAGGGCACTTGGATTATTTCGGACAGGCAGTATGGAGACGTTTTGTGGTTTTATGATGTATTTTTATAATGTTTGAATCCTGCTTCAGTTCTTTGGAAGATGAGTGCAAAGCCCTCTCCCCGTTAACCTCCGGAGCTGTTTTGTGGAGTAGAAAACTTTACTCGACTTTCCATCTGCATGTGGGTGGGCAGATAATGACTGAATTTTTTTGGGGGTGAACTATTCCATTAATAATTTTTAGCCCATATTTTATATCATATGCTGTAACCCACTGCACAAAAAAAACAACCCAAAAAACATCTGGCTTTTGAATGCAATGGGAATGCGTACGATCCGCATTCACACTCGGGTCAAATGGCTCTGCAGTAGACGCGGGTTTTTATTGCCTCTGGCTTTGATCGGCATTGATGGGAGCACAACCACTGGGTGCACGTGTTAATTTCAGCTCCGTAACTGGCGAGATGCAATGATGCACCGTCACCAATAACCATCCATCTCCTCCTAAGCTGCTCAAACGCCGATCCAAACACATCTGCACCGAGTTTGAAAGAGAGACTGACTAAGTAAGAGATATATAAAGAGGAGAAACCACTGAAAAGTTTTTTAAAGACCTCTGTTCCTGCTGCTGTCTGCTGTTATCTGTTCTCCTGCCTGTCTGTGACGTCGCACAGACACACCAACAAAACAACACACACAAAAGCTAACACAAAGGCAGACTTGTGTGCTGCAGCGGTGTGTTTAATGGCAGTGGGAATGCAGTCGGATGACCTATATGTATCCGGTTTAGTTTGAGAAACCTGCATGCACGCGCTAACTTTGATAGAAAAGGGGTATTAATCTATAAAGTAACTACAGCTGTAAAGAAAATGTCATGCAGTAAAATGTTTTTCCTCTGAAATGTAGTGAAGTAGAGGTCTAAAGTAAAAATACAAATATTAAGCACAGGTACCAATGTGACTTTCCACAACTACTTTTAGTTCCCCGTTCCCTGTTATCTCTGCGTAGCTGCTGTTTGTCCGTGCTGTGTGGGTCAGGAGAGACCCAGGAGGAATGCGTCTGGCCGAGGTGTCCGCTGCCGGCTGACACAGCCAAAGAAAATGAGCAGTCTGCCCTCAGCCTCCTGGAAGTGTGCGCTACTGTTGTAGGAGGCTGAGGCTGGAAGGGAATTCCCTCATGAGGGCTGGATCGATACCGTGCACGCTGCACTTGCTGTGTGTTGAAGTATGTGGAGGGACAAGGCGTGTGTGTGTGTGTGTGTGTGTGTGTGTGTGTGTGTGTGTGTGTGTGTGTGTGTGCGTGTGCGTGTGTGTGTGTGCGTGTGCAGGCAGTGAAGAAGATTGATGATAGATTCCCGTCATCTGTCAGGTGGTTTTTACACGGGTCAGAAATAGCCGCGGGGCTATGAGAAGAATTGGGGGATCAACCGAGGTCGGACGGGGTTGGCATGACAACAGCACTCCGGGTCTGCTTTCTCACTGGAGGCTGACAGCTCATGGACGATATCGCGTTTCCTCACGCTGGCACATCACGCTCATCGAACCGCCTCCCCACCCACTCACCCGCCACACCACATACTCCCAGGGTCAGAGCGAGACCGCGGCGGCCTGACTAATCAGACCACACACGCTAAAGCAAACGCAGAGCAGAGAGACGGGGAGCTGGGAGGTTGATGTTTGACGTCTAACGCTCTGCAGGGCAGCGAGGACGAGGAGAGGGAGCTGGGCTGAAGGTTGTTATACAGTTTGCAGTGTGCACGTCTGGAAATCCAAGAGCAAGGAGTTAAAAACATTTTAGAGAAAAAGAAAGAGTGAAATAAACCTCTCAAGCCCCTCTGACCTGCTCCTGGGTTAGTCATTACAGACTCATGCTGTGAAGCCACACTTAGTCTCCAAACTCACAGAACTTTATTTAAAAATATTGAGTT
>NW_024621231.1:0-2324 GCF_008729295.1 Plectropomus leopardus | reverse complement strand
ACACACACACACACACACACACACACACACACACACACACACACACAGAGACACAATTATCCCTATCATATTGTGAACTGGAATAGTGCTTTCCTCTTCAGAGGGAATCAAAACTATTCAGCTGTGTTTAAATAAAAATTTTATGTCCAAGCACCAAACTTACTTCTTGCATCTACCGTGTCTTTCACAGCGAGACAGCGGCACTTTAACCACACAGGAGGTGAAAGCGACCCACAAAGCATGACTCTTGCTGTCTATCTGCATCCCGATGATGCGCTTGTCCTCCACACCATCTATACTGCACCTGGAGGAGAAGAAGGCAGAGAAGAGGATAAAAAATAAATTATTCCGGCTTTCCTTTGAGTACCTGGTTGTTTAGGGACAAAGTCTTAAAAAAAAAGTTGGTGAGTAGAGTATAAGAGGCCATAAAATGAGATTTAACACTTTATTTAAAGAGATTAAAAGAGGAAGATGTGGCAAAAGAGACAAACTGCAAGGTCAGGCGAGAACAGAGATAATGCCGGACCCGAGAACATGGGGTCAGGAATAAAGTGGGAGATAAAGAGAGATAAAGAAAGGGGTGATATAGATACAACAGATAAAGAGACAGATGGGCGCTGTGAGCAGTCAGCAATAACATTGCACTTAACTGTAAAACCCACTAACACTACCCCCCCAACTCCACCATTCCTCCATCCCCGCTAGTCTTTGTCTACTCGGCCTCCTAGGAGCACACACTCTAATCCCTCCGGGCGTGTCAAGCTTTCTATCCCTTCTCTCCATCCATTCCTCCCTCCATCCCACCATCCAGCTCCTGGGATTTAATCTCCCCTTTTGCAGTGCTCTGGTCCCGCATTAACGCTCTCAATTAGGGCTTAGAGTCCATCTACACTGGGTAATGCACGGCAATCGGGCCAGGCAGGCGGGCAGGAAAGCAGGCGGGCAAAGTCACTTACTGTATATGTGACTAAAGCCAGATGGCCAGCAGCCGACGAATGCTCAGCCCAAGCCATAGAGTTAGAGAAGAGGAGATACAGTGAGGGGGCAAGAAGGAGACACTGGACAGGAGACTGCCCTTCATCCCCTCCATGTGCCTCGTCACATGTCCACTGCATGTTGGATAACAAACAGCGGTAACCTTGAAAGCCCTCCTGTCAAGCCCTCACTCTCCTTCCCTTCTTCTCCTCAGCTGTCCAACACAATAACGTATTCTCCGCTGCGCTTCTTTCCATCTCTCCTCTCCGGGCCTCTCTCCTCTGTTCTTTTTCCCTCCTCTGTTTGTGCTGCCATTCGTTCCCCCTCATCCATTACCCCTCAACTAAATATTTGCTTTGGCAGGGTCATACTGTGGCTGATTTTTCCTTATTCAGTTCTACTCCAAATACACAACAACGCTTACTCGCTCACCCCGCTGTACCCAGTGAGTGCACTCACATCCATACATGCACCAAATAGCCGTGTAATGTATTAGCGAGGGAACCCAGGCTGGCTCTGAAGACAAACACAGACCTCGGTGTGTGCGAGCGTGTGTGTTTCCTTTAATCAGCCAACGTTTTGGAGGAGCTGGGCTCCGCTGAGGTTGGGAACCACAGCGCTACGTTATCCAGAGCCTTAGGGTCTATGTCTTTAATTTAGTAGCTGCGGTTGGGCACAGTGTAACCTGATAAAACTCTTTTAAATGATAGAGTAGCCATCTGGCTGGCTGGCTTCACTACATAGCTTGGGTCGGGGGAACTGACTGGTACTGATGGAGCTGGTGGGTTGGCGGGTTGGCCGAAGTCTGGAGATGGTTGGAAAGAAAACCACACACACACGCTCTCTCTATAACACACACATATGCAATAACTGACCTTCCTTTGTTTTTAGCAACTGTATCCATGTGTTCCTCTATTTCTATTCATCTCTCTCACACATACACATCCAGAGCTATAAACATACTTGTCCGGGTTGTAGACGTTGAGCTCCTCCAGAAACAGGCTATCGTTGAGGAAGCCACTGTTCATGTTGGCCAGGAACTTGAGGATGATGCCTTTTTCAGATCCCAGGAAGACCACTGTGTGGTTCTTATGGGGGCCCGCCTCGTTGTCCACCACGATGCGAGTCAGACGATACCTGGGAGAATGAATACCAAGCGGAATAAATCAACCAATTAATTAGTCAGTTTTACCACCAATAGAAGAACAAGTTTGCCAATCGGAGGAGCAACAGATGGTGATGAAAAACACCAGCAGGGATTCAATGTAAATGTTTTGAACTCTTTCCCAGCACAGTGCTCCTTGTACTGGACCACATTCAAAAACTTGAGATTAATGTGGACTTATTTC
>NW_024621230.1:0-1538 GCF_008729295.1 Plectropomus leopardus | reverse complement strand
CAGTTTTGCAGCAAAGACTTCAATCCCCATCCATTAGCCACCAGACCAATGATGAAGACCGAGATGTAAACAGGAGGCAGAAATCTGCCTGGAAAGTCAAAGCTGATACGAGGACAAGAGGTGTTCTTCATTCTGTCTCTGGAAGAGCCACAAATACTGTGAAGCATTTACACAATGGGTCCCACACTAGTTGGGCAATTTCCTGTAAAACTTCCTGGTAATGATTCATACCAAAACAGAAGTTGATCATATGATAAAACTGCACACAGCATGCATGTAATCTTGTTTTTGTCTTAAGGTATAAAATGCCCCTTCATGAACTAAGAACATATCTAAGCATTTAGAAACTAAAAACCCATGTTTTTCCCTTAAACCCCGAATACACTCTCGATTTTGGGCTGTCCCAGATTGAAGATGACCAACGTGAAAGAAACATGGCGATAACTTTGGTTGTGGCTCTAAAACGGTGGTCCTACGTCACACAGTGAGAGAGGTTCAAGGATGGCTGTTGTCACGGTTTTGTGATCAAAGAAGGTAAAATTCTACAGTGTCAGAAATTTGGGACGACCGGCAATTTGTCCACGTGCATGGGCAGTGTCAGACGGAGCCAGACAGAACCACCTGCTTGCACATGAAAGAACAGTGTCAGTTAATAACGATGCCCGTAACCCCATAACGTAGGGAGCACAGGTGCGTTTATAGGACGGCAGGTAGGGAGATAGATGAAACCCACAAAAAAACAACTTTCGTATGGGAGTCCAGAGTTTGCTTTCCATGTGGATGTGTTTTTTTTATCTACACCTTACCATGCGCCCCCAAACCGAACCATCCGTGACAGTGGGTGCTTCATAAGGACCATGATGCTTTCTGCATGCTGTGGCATCACAATAACAGGCTGCGTCGTTCCACCCTGATGCCATCCTACCATGTGCATTTGGTGACGTCACTGTGACAGCATCCTGAAGCGTAAACAGCTGACACAGAAGAATACCTAAAACGTCATAGGTAGATGGAGAAGGTCCTGACAGAGCGGCACCATGTGACGAGTTGGGAGCGAGAACATGTTGGATCATCTCACTGTGTGACTGCTGTTACGTTAATTAACCAACCAATAGAAACGCAGCATGAAATGTTGCACTGATAAGCACAACTCTGCTAAATGCTAGTAGATGCTATTAAATACTTCAGCTTTTATTGCAAAACTGGCGTGCCAAGTCAGCCCCTTTTCCCCAGCCACAACCACGTTTACATTCTCCTCCTCTTCTTCTTCAGAGTTTTTTTGACAAAAATAAATGCCACTATAGCAAGAGCTCAATTCATATGTGTTTACATTTTTCTCTCACCAGTCCAATGATGTAAATGGATGACGCACTCTAACGACGTATTGACATCGATGGACGTGTGTCTAAGCCTGCGGTTCAGTAATTGATGTCTTCACACAGTCTTCAGACGTCATACTCAGATTTATAAAGATCCATGTCACACAGTGTAGCTTGAACTAAACTTTTAAGATTGCAAAAGTCTCACAGTCTGCAGGA
>NW_024621229.1:0-3539 GCF_008729295.1 Plectropomus leopardus | reverse complement strand
ACAAGTAGTAGCAGTACTATATAGATGCACTATATTTAAATAAGGCTAGTGGTTGAAAATGCCAGTTACAAAACCACTACAGCACATGATCAATGAAAAATATCAGTTAAATTTGATATTACTTTATGTCTGTATTTCATTGTATCAGAGTTCTGTTATTTTATTTGTCATATACACATTTTTGGGAATCCTCAAAAGTGCTCTATGAATAAAATTATTATTGTTTGTTACACTTTAAGTCCTCTATTTAGCCTTGATAAGCAGTATGCAAACATTTAATAAATGGTGGAAAACACACTCAGGATTGTATGCGATAAGTTAAAGTAATGAGCCAAAATAATCCAAGTTGTACCAAAACGTCTTGAGTCAAACAATACCTCCATTCGATCTTTTTTGTGCCCGGTGTCGGGTGAAGTTGGGAGTTTAGCAAACTGAGATGCCACCAAAACAGTTGCAATTATGGGTTACCATTTACTAAAATATCACTATATTCACATTATTGGTATAGAATTTAGTTGTATTCTATAGGTATTACTTTTGGGATACTGGTAGCAGTACTGGTATTGTGATTTTTTTAATGATACCCAGCACTGTTTGGTTGATATATATAGTTTATAGTGTAGTAAAGTCTTTCTGCCTTTTCAGGTCAAAGACGGGATGTTTGACAAGGAGAAATTTGACGACTTGTGCTGGATGATGACCATGAAGAAGAACTTTAAGGGGCTACCAAAGGGGGCGCCGCTGTCGCAAAGAGACTGTTTCAAGCTCTTCTGTTTGTTCAACCTGCTGTCCGAGGACCGCTACCCGCTGGTGATGATACCAGAGGAGGTAAGAGACGTAGATGAATGTGTGAAGCAGGAATTTGTAGTAGGACTAAATGTTAGGAGTGACTTGATTTGTGGGATTAGATTTGAGACGCAAGTCCATGATAATTTTCTTTTGTGAAATTTTGTGGCATAAAATGCAAACATTCTTACAACACACAATGAAACAAAAGGGTCTTTAAAATACTCAAAAAAAGATTGTTTCTCAATATTCACAAAGCAAATAAAGATTAGTAGAGTAACAAATCGCACTTGGAAACAAGGCAACACCATTTTTTTTCAGCCACTGTGATCTGTTAATTGCTAGAAAGACATAATATGCTCCATATGAACGCAGCTTGTGTCCTGACAAAGTCAGAACATCTTACAGTTTTTCATAGCAAAAAAAAAAAAGCAAGTGCAAGTAAGTCCGTTAATGAGTCTCTTCCTTCTGCCGCTTCCTCCGTAATGCTTTTGGTTTCCTGTCAACAGATTAAAATAAACTACTTTTGTGCTATCAGCACAGTAGCTTTATCACAGAAATACACTCATACAATAAGTTATTAACACCAGCAGTTATTTTTGGTTTTTGTTTGATCTTTTTTTACAATCTCTCACAGTATTCTAACTTTGTGATTTTAGGTGGAGTATCTCCTCAAAAAAATCTCCACAGCAATGAGCCAGGAGTGGGACGGGAAGCCATTGGAGGACTTATTATCCCAGGATGCAACAGGGCGGGAAGAGGACATGTCCGTGTGGTCGTTCCTGGAGCACATGGGCGCAGGCCGGCTGCTGAAAGTGACCAGCGCTGAGGCCTTCAGTCTGGCTTTAGATGAGGTCTTTCTGGAGATGTATCACAATGTCCTCAAGAGGGTAAGATTTTGTGTATCCTCCAGTTTCTGTTTGCTGTCCTCGTGCTTGTCTTTGTCTCTTATATTCTGTCCCATGTTTCCAGGGTTACATGTGGAAAAAGGGACATGTACGCCGGAACTGGACCGAGCGTTGGTTTGTGCTGAAGCCCTCCTCCATGGCTTACTACGTCAGCGAGGACTTAAAAGACAAGAGAGGGGAGATCCATCTGGATAAGAACTGTGTCATCGAGGTGGGTGAGGAAATGTAATGTAAACACAGCATGTTTAATTATACGGTGTCTGGGAAAATGTTCAAACAATCTTCTTAACAGAACTTAAACCCCCTAATTTTTGTATTTTTAATCTGTGATCTCTATTTTCTCCTCTTTCCATTTCAGCCTATTGCAGACAGGGAGGGGAAGCGCTGTTTGTTCTGTGTGAAAACTCACAATAAAACCTTTGAGATGAGCGCGTCCGACCAGAGACAGAAGGTGGAGTGGACTCAAGGTGTGTTGGTGTGTATAAGTGTTAGCAGACAGAGTCAGAAATTACATTTTGGCTGCAGTGATTTATCGTGTGTGTGGTCACCGATGGCTTCTAATTTAATTTGCTGGTTTTAGATGAGACATTTTAAATAGTTTAGCAAAAGTAACATTTCCGGATTAAATCAAAGCGGAAGGCCCTAAAATGATTAAAAATCCTTCTCAAGAATAACAAAATAAAGCTAAATGAATTTATATTAAATTCACTGTTAGAAATGAGTACCCACTTCACATCTTGGCACCTTTATCACTCAGAAATGTCTTTCTTACCCATTTCTATTATTTTTGAGGTTTCTGGTAGAAATACACTTTTGATTAACAAAGAAACACTCATTAATCAAAATAAAGAAACACCAGTAAGAGTACACCATCTATCATTTGTCTTTTTGCTGACTCTCCAGCTATTCAGACAGCCCTTCGTCTCCAGAGCGAGGGCAAGTCCTCCCTTCACCAAGAACTCAAACTAAAAAGACGGGTCCAGCGGGAGCACAGCCAGCGGGAGCGCAGCCGGAGCTCCCGGAGCAGCTGCAGCAGTCGGAGCAGCCAATCAGACGACTACAATATCCAGGACATGGAGAAGATGGAGAGAGAGAAAGACAGACAGGATTTAGAGATAGAAACTATCATACAGGTGAGAGGAATCAGTGAAGGGACGATTACTTCAATCATAACTCAGCTGTAACCATGAACATTTATCTGGCAGCATGCACGTGAGTTGGAAACCAAACGAAGGGAGGCAGAGGAAAAAGAGAGGAGGAGACAAAAGGAGGTACAGATGGAGCTGGAGAGACAGCTGAAGGAGGCCGAGACGGTAAGTTTTACAGATGACAACGTTTATTTACAGTTCGCTGAAATGGGATTCCTGAAAACAGCACAAAAACGCTGGCATTATAAAAGTCAGTGAGTTTTAGTGGTGGAGAAACCGTAATGACATTCCTGGAAAAGGTGATTCAGGAATAGGTCACCCAATGAATGTGTGTGTGTGTGTGTGTGTGTGTGCGTGCGTGCGTGCGTGCGTGCGTGCGTGCGTGCGTGCGTGCGTGCGTGCGTGCGTGCGTGCGTGTGTGTGTGGGGGGTCCTAGTTGAGAGACAGCATGCAGGCCGAGATGCAGGAGCGGGAAAAAGAGGCTGAGCAGCAGAAGAAGAGGATCCAGGAGTTGGAGCTGACGCAACGGAAACTTGAGGCTGCTCTCAACATGGAGATCCAGGCGCGACTGGAGGAGGAGAGAGCCAGACAGGAGCTGGAGAGGTGATAAACAAACACACCCACTGCAGTCCCGTTACACTCTGACCCAGATGTTTTTTAAACTCTGACACTGTGGTCCCCCTCTACCAGGGCTCCC